>NC_077232.1:261266304-261506304 GCF_027887165.1 Monodelphis domestica | reverse complement strand
TTCGACAGGCCGGCTAAACCTTGTGAGAGTAGCCATCAAGTCATAGACCCCTGGTGAACCAGGACCTTGCTCACCCAGCATGTGAAGACTGCTTCGGCTGAACAGATGGAAGAAACCAATAAGAAGGTTCAACGGCTGAGATGGCGATGCAGCAAAGCACTGTGGAGTGCTTAGGGCATGTTGGAGCACAAAAGACAACACGGCCATCCAATGCAGTTGAGGAAGTCTCCAGGTGTAATGACTTTTCGTGCCACTAGACCCAGGCTTCCAACTCCGAGAGAGTGGGACTGTCTCTGTGCATCGACTTTTCCACTTAAATCTCCTTCACACATAAGTATCTTTGTGCACACTCATCTATCATAGATGAAAACGCACAAAGACAATCATCATCCTCCGTTACCTAGAGACTACTACTAATCTCTCCCACACTGTCTTCCAATTTTCCCAGCAGTTTTTATCAAATACTGGGTTTTGGTCCCTAAAACTGGAATCTTTGTGTTTATCATAGACTTTCTTGCTGAGATCATTTACCCCAAGTCTATTCCACTGATCCACCTTTCTATCTCTTAGTCAGTACCAAATTGTTTTGATAACCACTGCTTTATAGTATAGTTTGAGATCTGGGACTGCAAGTCCTCTTTCCTTTGCATTTCTTTTCATGATTTCCCTGGATATCCTTGATCTTTTGTTCTTCAAATGAACTTTGTTATTTTTTTTTCTAATTCAGTAAAAAAGTTTTTTGGTAGCTCAATGAGTATGGTACTAAATAAATAAATTAATTTGGGTAGCATTTACATTTTTACTATGTTAGCTCATCGCACCCATGAACAATCAATGTTTTTCCAATTATTTAGAGTTAGTTTTAATTGTGTGGAGAATGTTTTGTAATTGTGTCTATATAATTCCTTTGTTTGTCTCGGCAGATAGATTCCCAAGTATTTTATATTGTCTAGGGTGATTTTAAGTGGAATTTCTCTTTCTAATTCTTGCTGCTGAAGTGGGTTGGAGATATTTAGAAATGCTGATGACTTAAGCGGGTTTATTTTGTATGCAGCAACTTTGCTAAAATTGTTGATTGTTTTGACTAGCTTTTTGGTTGATTCTCTAGGATTCTTTAAGAAAACCATCATATCATCCTCAAAGTGTGATAGCTTAGTCTCCTCATTGCCAATTTTAATACCTTCAGTTTCTTTTTCTTCTCTAATTGTTACTGATAGTGATTCTAGTACAATGTTAAATTATAGAGATTATAATGGGCATCCTTATTTCACTCCTGATCTTATTGGGAAGGTTTCTAGTTTATCCCATTGCAGATGATGTTTGCTGATGGTTTTAGATATGTACTGTTTATTATTTTTAGGAAAGGGCCTTCTATTCCTACACTTTCTAGTCTTTTCAATAGGAATGGGTGTTGTATTTTATCAAAGGCTTTTTCTGTATCTATCGAAATAATCATGTGATTTTTGTCAGTTTGCTTGTTAATATGGTCAATTATGTGGATATTTTTCCCAATATTGAACCACCCTTGCATTCCTGGTATGAATCCTACTTGGTCATAGTGAATAACTCTTGTGATGACTTGCTGGAGTCTTTTTGCTAGTATCTTATTTAAGATTTGTGCATCTATATTCATTAAGGAGATTGGTCTATAGTTTTCTTTTTCTGTTTTTGACCTGCCTGGCCTTGGGATCAGTACCATATTAGTGTCATAAAAAGAATTCGTGAAAATTCCTTCTTTGCTTATTCTGTCAAATAGTTTGTATAATATTGGGATTAGTTGTTCTTTGAATGTTTGATGGAATTCATTTGGGAATCCATGTGGACCTGGGAATTTTTTCTTATGGAGTTCTTTGATGGCTTGTTCAATTTCTTTTTCTTTTTCTTTTTTTTTTAATATATTTTATTTGATCATTTCCAAGCATTATTCGTTAAAGACATAGATCATTTTCTTTTCCTCCCCCCCACCCCCCATAGCCGACGCGTAAGTCCACTGGGCATTAGATGTTTTCTTGATTTGAACCCATTGCTTTGTTGATAGTATTTGCATTAGAGTGTTCATTTAAAGTCTATCCTCTGTCATGTCCCCTCAACCTCTGTATTCAGGCAGTTGCTTTTTCTCGGTGTTTCCACTCCCATAGTTTATCCTTTGCTTATGAATGGTGTTTTTTTTCTCCTGGATCCCTGAAAGTTGTTCAGGGACATTACACCGCCCCTAATGGAGAAGTCCATTACGTTCGATTATACCACAGTGTATTAGTCTCTGTGTACAATGTTCTCCTGGTTCTGCTCCTCTCGCTCTGCATCACTTCCTGGAGGTTGTTCCAGTCTCCATGGAACTTCTCCACTTTATTATTCCTTTGAGCACAATAGTATTCCATCACCAACATATACCACAGTTTGTTCAGCCATTCCCCAATTGATGGGCATCCCCTCGTTTTCCAGTTTTGGGCCACCACAAAGAGCGCAGCTATGAATATTTTTGTACAAGTCTTTGTGTCCATTATCTCTTTGGGGTACAGACCCAGCAGTGCTATGGCTGGGTCAAAGGGTAGATATTCTTTTGTCGCCCTTTGGGCATAGTTCCAAATTGCCCTAATTTCTTTTTCTTATATGGGGTTGTTTAGGTAATTTATTTCTTCCTCTGTTAGTCTAGTAAATTTATATTTTTGTAATTATTCATCCATATCACCTAGAGTCCCATATTTATTGCAATATAATTGGGAATAGTAGTTTTTAATGAAGTTATTCATTGTTTCTATGATTTATTCTTTAACTAACCAGTTTTTGAGAATCATACCTTTTAATTTCCAATCAATTTTTGATTTACCTCTCCATGTACCCTTACTAATTATTATTTTCATTGCATTATGATCTAAGAAGGTTGCATTCATTATTTCTGCTCTTTTGAACTTGTTTGCAATGTTTTTATTCCCTAATACATGGTCAATCTTTGTGAATGTACCATGTGCTATTGAAAAGAAGGTATATTCCTTTTTGTCCCTATTTATTTTTCTCCACATATGTACTAACTCTATTTTTTCTAAGATGTCATTCACTTCTCTTACCTCTTTCTCATTTATTTTTGGTTTGATTTACCTAGTTCTGATAGAGGAAGTTTCAGGTCTCTCACTAGTATAGTTTTTCTATCTATGTCATCCTTGAGGTCCACTAGTTTTTCCTTTAGCAATTTGGATGCTTTGCCATTTGGTGTGTATATGTTGAGTACTGATATTTCCTCATTGTCTATACTGCCTTTTATCAAGATGTAATTACCTTCCCTATCTCTTTTAACTAGATTTATTTTTACTTTGGCTTTGTCAGATATCATGATTGGGACTCCTGCCTTCTTTTTATCAGTTGATGCTCAATAGATTTGACTTCATCCTCTTACTTTCACCCTATGTGTATCTACCTTCCTCATGTGTGTTTCTTATAGACAGCATATGGTAGGTTTTTGGATTCTAATCCACTCTGTTATTTGCTTGCATTTTATGAGTTAGTTCTTTCCATTCACATTCAGGGTTATGATAACTAGCTGTGTATTTCCCAGCACTTTGATTTCTACTCCTGGTCATGCCTTCTCTTCTTTCACTATTTTCTTCTACACCAATGTTTGTTTTTAATCATTCCCCCTAGTTCCCACCCTTATTTTACTTCCTTTCTACCCCCTCCCTTCTTATTTCCCCCATTATTTTCCCTGTAGAGTTTCTAAAATTACCCCCCTCCCTCCCTTGTACTGCTTCCCTCCCCACCAGTCCATTTGTTACCCTTCTACTCCCCTATAGGGAACAAATCTATTCTCTGCCCCAATGGATTTGATTGTTCTTCCTTCTTTGGGTTAATTTCAATGCACGTAAGATTTGAGTATTTCCTATCTCCAGCCTCTTTACTTTTCCAGTGTATTGCTGTTCCCCCCCTCCTCCTTGAGCTTCTTTGTGACATATAAATTTACTCCCATTTTTTTCTTTTCCCATTTCTTTCAGTATTAACCTCTTTTTTGCTCTAGTTGCATATATATATAAATATATATTCATACGTATACACACATATATGTATTTATACATGCATATATCTATATACCTATATATGTCTTCTCCTTTCATCCTATACAGTTTGTCACTGTTCCCTCTAAGTGTAATTCTTCTAGTTGCCCAGTTGATGACAACAGTTTTTAAGATTTACCAATGACATCTTTTCTTATCTGGTTACATAACATTTTAACTTATTGAGTCTCTTTAAAAAATTTTTTTTATGTTTGATTTGTTTTGTTTTTCTTTTTTCCCTTTTTTAAAATTACCATTTGATGATTCTCTTGAGTTCTGTGCTTGGGCATTGAATTTTTTTTGTTCAGGTCTGGTCTTTTCTTTACAAATACTTGGAATTCTTCTATTTTGTTGAATGAGCATACTTTCCCCTTTAAGAGTATAGTTAATTTTGCTGGGTAGATGATTCTTGGTTGTAGACCTAGTTCCCTTGCTTTCTGGAATATCATATTCCATGCCTTTTTGTCCTTCAGTGTGGATGCAGCCAGATCCTGCTTTATTCTCACTGTGGTTACGTGGTATCTGAATGTCTTCTTCTTGGCAGCTTGTAATATTTTTCTTTGATTTGATAGTTCTTGAATTTGTCTATAACATCCCTGTTTGTTGTCAGTTGGGGATTAAGTACAGGAGGTGATCTATGGATTCTTTCAATCTCCACTGTTCCCTCTAGTTCTAGAATATCGGGGTAGTTTACTTGAATAATTTCCTTTAGTATTGTGTCCAGGCTTTTTCTTTTGTCATGGTCTTCTGGCAGACCAATAATTCTTAAATTGTCTCCCTTCGAATGATTCTCTAAATCCTCTGTTTTGTGAATGAGATGCTTCATATTTTCCTCAATTTTTTCAGTCTTTTGGTTTTTTTTATAGTGTCCTGCTGCCTTGTGAGGTCACTTAACTCTAGTTGTTGTATTCTGGTTCTTAAAGACTGGATTTCATCCCTGGCTTTTTGGTCATCCTCTTTTTGGTCTGATTTTCTATGGAGGTCATCTTTCATCCTCTTTTCCTCATCTTTCATCTCCTTTGCTTCATTTTCCAGCTGGTTGATTTTTGGCTTTCAAGACACTATTTTCTCATTTTAGTTCAAGTGCCTCTGTTTCCAGATGACTAATCTTAGTTTTTATGTTCTTTCCCCATTTGTCTTCAGCCTCTCTTAATTGTTTTTTGAATTGCATTTTGAATTCTTCCAAAGGCTGTATCCAATTCGCTGGGATTCCAGATTTATCATTTGTTGATCCCTCCTTCTCTGTTCCCTTCACTGTATAAAATCTGTCTATTATAATTTCTTTCTTCTTTTTCTGTTGTTTGATCATATTCAACCCTTCTTTGCTCCCCATATTTGTCTGTGCTCTTGCTCCTCCCATTGTTTTGGTTTTGGGGGCTTCTGTCAGTCTCCCCTCTTGGACCTTTGACAGAAGCTCTCTCCGGGCATTCTGTGGGGTAGGGTTATTGGGGTTTGATCTTCCCTGTCTTCTGGAGGCTTTTCATTGGATTAAAGTCTAGCATTCAATGAGGGAGGGGTGTGGAGCCTGGACTTCCCTGAGTTCTGAAGACTTTTGATGGGATTAAGTTCAGCTGGGTTGGGCTGGGTGTGCTCTGAAGCCAAAACCTCCTGGAAGGCTGGAGCAATATGGAGGATCTCCACAGCTCTAGCCAGGCTGCCTGCTCTGTGTTCCCTCTCCAGCTCCTTTCCCGCCATCTGTGTTCAATGCTCTGAGCTTAGCACAGCCCTGCCCACAAGGTACACCTTCCAGACCAGTACATTTGCCCTCCCAGAGGTTTCTGCTGCCATTGGAGGCTCAGAGCTCTAGGTTGGTGGGGGGACAGGTCCTGGGACCTTCCTTCTGCCTTCAGCTTAAACTTGAGTGTTCTCAGATTCCAGATTTTGGGGAATTTTTGAATTGAATCCAGCAGGAGGGTTCCTTGGCTCTGTTTTGTTGTTAGGTTTGATTTTCAGTCCCTTAGGAGCATTCAGTTTGTGATCTGTAAGGAAGGGTATTCAGAGTTCTGAACTTCTGCTCCTTCTAGGCCTCCATTTTGTCTCCGCCTCCTCCCTAAGGCACTTAAAAAATAATGAAAAAAGTTTAATGTATAAGTAGGGGATGAGGGAGATGGGAAGAGGCAAGGACCCAGAGCTGAATAAGATCAGGGTTACTGAAAACTGATACCATTGTAGTTGTTGTTCAACCTTTGTTTTTTGAAGATGATCAAGGACACCATAGGGTGATGTCTTGACTTGACCAAGAATTGGATTCAAGTAAGAGCAACTTACACAAAATCATTATCCTTATTCTTTTCCAGTCATCAAAGTCCAGAGACAAAACACAAGTTAGGATGACTCTAAATGACCTGGATTGCTGTGGATGACTTTTGCTTCTTCCATATCTGTCTAACTCTAAGCACTACATAATGTCTGCTTCAGCTGTCTTCATGGATGCTAGGATAAATTGTTTGCATCCACCCATTCCACAAGGGAATATCTTCACATACTTGGGGTAGACATGCCTCTAACTCACCAAACAGGTTGTGGTCAGTTATTCTTCACCTTGTTTACCTTTGTCTGTGACCACTCATACTACAGCTTCTTGGAGCCATAGGTGGAAGCTGGGTGAGATATGGATCTCAGAGGTAGATGAGGAACTCTGAAAAGAGCAAAGTGAACCCTCATACCACTGATGCTAGTCCTTTTGGAACACCCCATACACTTTCATTTTTTAACATAGGTCTTCTTTTTATTTCCATGTTCAATGTGTTGAGAAACCCTTTCATAATCTGAAGGGTGGAGGATACAGCACGTTGTAGTGCTTTTCCCACACACTAAAATATAAATGATACACCGTTTTCTGCACTTTTTTTCCAAGAGAAAAAACAAACAACATACCTCCCCCCCAAATCACCAATCCATGCACTTGGGACAGAGAGAGTCCTTGAATGGCAATGTTTGATTATGAGGATGATACACTTAAGAAATGCTACTGAGAGCAGTAATTAAAAGTTACGTGCTAGTAGCCCTGCATAAAAGTACGAATACTGGTGGCTTTGGATTGTTAAAAAAATCCCCCAATGTAAGAATTTAAAAGCAGTGTCTTAAAACCTCTCCAAATGCAGACACCAGGGTTTGAAGGTACAAAATGTGTCAGAATGGAAGGATCCAGGTGTATCCATTGACCAGAGTTCAAGAGAAAATACAAATAACTCAGGAGCTGTGTAGGCTTTCTGCAAAAGGATGAAATCCACTCTTAGCAGGAGATATGGCAATGCAGGATCCTATCAGATCCTGATTTCCAAGGGGAATAATTTCTTCAGTGACAAAAATTTTAATTATCTTTTCTTCCCAATTATCTACATTGCTATCTAGTTCATCAGTGTCTACCCCTCCTTGTAATTCCAGACACTCATTTTTCTGCTCCAACTAAAGGTCTTGAACCATTTTCTGGTATTTTCTAAAATCTTCCATCATTGTACATCTTCTCTCTATCAATTCCTTTGAGGCTTTGGATTGGCTCAAAGAGTTCTTCTGTTCACATATCTTGTATTACCTCTCCAGATACTTTTTTCTTCTGATGATTTTTAATTTGCTTTATCTGATCCTGGCTGAGCAGAGTTGGGAACTGAGGCCTCCACAGCAACTGGCAGAAATGAACTTTGTTATTGTTTTGTAAGGAACATCCTTGGAAGGTCCATAGCCAGTAGGCATTATCTACCTTCTGACTCCAAAAGGACAGAGAAGTTACAGCATAATGGCCTGTACAGTCCTATTCAACATCAGAAACCATAGAGTGTTCTGCAGTAATCATCATGGTACAATCTGATGTATCAACAAATGCCAGGGCACCATTCATGCTCCTCAGATCAGCTAGAACAACAAATTGTCCTTGGGGACTCCAAAAATTGTGTTTGCCTGCTGTTTATCAAACATTTTGATAAGCTCAATCTTTCCATTCTTTTTCACATGATAGAAGAAAACTGATATTTGACTATGTAGCACAGCAAACTTATTTCCATTTGGTTCCCAGGCAAAGACATTTATGCTTTCTTTCATTTCTCCTACATCAACAGGCACCTGTTTTTCTATCACTCAGAAGATTTCAAAGTTGATTACCCCACACTTGGGTACATTTTTGAGTTTCATCCACTTTGACACACATAATCTCCATTCTTTTGCCAATGTAGCTTGTGGTCAACAACATTAAACAGATTTCTAACACTGATTTTTTGTCTGCTGAGGAGTTGCCCTGGTAAGATCACCCTAGTAGGAAAGTCCTTATTTTCTGGCAACCAGAAAGCAATTATGTTACCACCAGGTGACAAAGAAAAGTCTTTTATTCCACAGATGTTCAAATTCTTCTTATCCAAAAGGCCCTTAGAAAGAGTCTCATAGATACTGAGAGTATCCATTGTCATTTGGGCAAAAAATTTGCCATCATGACTCCACTTAAAAATGGGCCAATAGGCAGAGTTTTCACAATGAAATCCTCTTTTCTTCTGTACAGTGAGGCTGTCCCATTTGATTATGGCCTGAGGGTCATCTTGTGTGTCCATGAGAGGGCTGAAAGTCAAGAGATACTGTTCACAAAATGAGAAGTCAATAAGTTGCAAGCCCTGGTGGCTGAATCGCTGAATGTGTTTGAATCCCTGTCCCCCCGCCCATACCCCAATATCCTCAATAAAGTGATTCCTCTTTGATGGAAGGTAGCCATATAAGTGCACATAGGCTTCTGTCCATCTCCCTCTTTCTTCAGTGGAGACTGGGTTCTTCAACATCATTCCAGAATATGGATGTACATGTAAGGTCCCCCATTCAAAGAAGACACTATACTGATCTCTGCATTCAGCCTCCTCCAGGCAATAGCATAGATTTCCCAAATCTTTGAAAGGCTGCTTCTCTGGAATGTCCCAATCATCACTGATTGCCATATACTGGTCAAAGTCAGTAAAAAGGTTTACTCTGAATGTGGGTTGTTTGTCAAGCTTATAGCCATCAGCATTTTTAACAGAATCGGGCATGATGAGCAGGGTAGCCATACTCCAGGAAAATGTAACCTTTAGTCTTTCCATCTTCTTCTGGGTTATAATCACTGGTTATTTCCCCAAACTTGGAGAAGCTCTTGTGGATGACATTCTTTACTTTCTCAACAGTCAGGTCCTCCCTGAGGAACACTGTCCACCACTATCACAGAATTAATTCCATCAGCTTCCTGTGGTCTATCTTTGTGTACATCTCCAGGAATTAGTCCTCACCGATGTAATCCACGAAGTCCTCTAGGTCGCTGAAGGAGATCTCGTCCTCCTCCTGCCATTCTCCAGGCACCTAGGCTTTGCCTTGGCCTCCTTAGTCTTCCTTCTTGCCCCCTTCCTCCTCCTCCTCCTTCCCTACTCTATCCTAGTTTTATGCCTTTTCCTTCTCCTCCCGTTTATCCTCTGTAGCTTTGAGAGGTTCTGCCTTGGGCTCCAGAACCTTATAATGACACTGGCTGTAGTGGTTCTGCAGCAGTGGGTTCAAGCACGGTCTTCTCTTCAGAGAGAAGCTTGATGATAGTCTTGGGCCCTGACCCGGGCTTGACTACTGCCATTGCAGTGTCTCCATTTGTCCCTTCACCTTCTGCACAGGTACAAAGGCATTCTCCACCACCTCTTGGGCCCTGGCCCAGCAGGCCTCTCCTGTTCCTCCTTGGCGGCCTGCCACTCCTGCTCAGCACCCTGCTCTGCTGCTTTGGGCACAGCTATGTTCTCTGCAACATGCATGGGCCTGATCGCCACCACTCAGCTCTCCTTGCTCCCCAGCTACCACCAGGCTTCCAACTCTCCCAGCTGCCTCCCTAGGGTCCTCCCCATACACTATTTTTTTTTAATTTGAAAATTTTTCTTTAAGTAATTGATTTAGAATATTTTTTCCATGGTTACGTGATTCATGTTCTTTCCCTCCCCTCCTCACACTCCCCTCCCATAAATACACTCTTGATTAAAGGAAGATGGAAGAGGAGAAAGAAACAAAGGGAGAAGGAAGATCAGAGAAGAAAGAGAAGGAGAAAAGAGGAAATGAAAAAGGAGAGTAAGAAAAGAGGAGCTGAGGAAGGAGGGGAAGAAAGAAGGGAGAAGATTTGATTGGCTAAAAGATTTTACTTGGAATTTGTGCTAATAAACAAAACAAAGCAAAATAAATACAATCAACTTATTAAACAAAATTTAAAAACCCATTTATCATGAAAATATACATGTATTTAACACACATTTGAGAAAATATATAAAATTAAAAATATAAAAGTCAAAGATATTGGATAAGATGTTTATTCTGAATATTACCTAAAATATAAAAAAGTTATGAACATAAAATTCTAAATCAGATTACTTTAAAAGATATTGCATGAAATGCTTAAAAGAGCAATATCATAAACCACAACTTTGTATAGATTGCGATACTAACAAAATACAGCATTTGAAATGAAATATTTACAAACTCTAACTTTTTGTTTTTCTTTTGAATGTCAACTTTTAAAAAAATGTAAACTTTGACATGGAAGCTTGTTTATCGGAAAACAAAGTAAATTATGTTAAATATTTTTGAAATGATGGCTATCTTATAAAATATACATTTTAGCCATCTAACTTTCTTATTAAAATATTTAATTATTTTTAATAAAAAACCATCATCATAAAAGAAAGTTGTGCCCTAAATTCCCAGATTGTGACTTTATTTGTAAAAGCTAAAATTTTAAATAATCCAAATAGGGAAATTGCAACTGTACAATAATAAGAAATTGTACTATCATGCTACTAAAGTGTAGAAGTGACTATTACTAGACGAGGAAATACTCAGAAATTCTTTGTTCATGGCACATATGTACAAGCTAGTATTTAGAATTCAATGTTCAATGAACATGTAATAAAATACATGTGTATATACATATGCATATTTTGTGAAGGATTATATTAAAATATAATCATATTGTGTTTTTACAAAATCAGTAGGTTTTGGTGGATTAGTTCTTATTGTTTAAGATTTTTATATTATTATTTTTATTATGTTTTAAACATGTTGAAAACAGTCAACAAATTTCAACACTACAAAGAAATACAAAAGTATATGCCACCAAAATGAACCCCAGTCCCCCCTTCCAGACCACCAACTCTGGTAATTTGACTTATTGTACTGTATTGTATTGACTTATTGGCTTCTGCCCTTTCATATCATTGGGTCTTGATAGACTACATAAAGAAAACTTAAAAGTTAAGTCCAATTTATGGGAATGTATCTCTATATTTATATTAACAGAGCTTATACATATATTGTCTATATATGCATATACTATATTTATGTGTGTATATATGTATAGACATAAAATTGTGTATGTGTAGTACTTTCATACTTGTATACATAACATATATACATATATATAAACAATAAATACACATATTTCTTTTTTAAAGCATAACTTTTTATTTTAATTTATATAGATTAATTTTATATTTAAAATATAATATATGACTTCCGGTCCAGATGGTGGCCTAGAGAAAGCTAAAGTCCAGATCTCCTGAAACCCTTCCTTACCGATCTCAAACCGAATGCTCCTAGGGCACCGAAATTCAAAACGATCAATAGCATAGACACAGGGAGTCTTCCTCCTGGACCTGGACCTGGATCAAAAGGTATGGCTCCCCACAAAAGCCAGAACCCGAGACCACTCGGACCTAAGGGGTAGGCAGAAGGAAGGTCCTAGGACCCATCCCCCCAACCCAGAGTGCTGAGTCTGAGGCAGCAGAGGGAACCTCAGAGCCTCAGGGCCGGCTATCCTGAAGGCTGCTTCCTGAAAACAACCTGACCCAGTTGAGGGGGCACCCAGACAGCAGGGAAACAGAGAGGGACGGGGGAGCTCGTAACCCCCTGGGAGGAGCCCTCGGAGCTCTGGGAAGCTGCGGCCCCTCCCCCTCAGAGAGCATGGTCTTCTGAAACAACAGCAACCCTCAGGACTGGCAAAAGGGCCTCGGGAGCCTGCTATTCTGAAGGCCACTTCCTGAAAACAAACTAACCCAGTTGAGGGGGCACCCAGACAGCAGGGAAACAGAGAGAGACTGGGGGAGTGATGGGGGGAGAGAGCTTGTAACCCCCTGGCTGGATCCTTCCATCTGAGTCTCACGAAAAAAGTCCCTGCCTCAAGGCATACTAAATTCAACGCAGGGAAAGCTAATCTCAATAGGAGCCCTTGGAGCTCCAGGAAGCCCTGGCCCCTCACCCCCAGAGTGCTGCCTCTGGCCAGCTAAGGCACAGGAACAAGGGCCAAGCCAGGCTTAAAGTGTGGAAGTAAGGCAATGGAGAAGCATCAGGAGGGTGCCGAGGAGAGGAGGGCAGTAACAGGGACACACCAGCAATTACTGGCTTTCTGGGAAGACAGAACAACAACTGCATAGAATGGACAATCTGCCTAGGGCTAAAACCTCTGAACGCCAGACAGAGATAAGACAAGCTAGTCCCCCCCCACTCAGATAGAGATGGCAAACTCCACAGAAGCACAGAAGCCCCAAAATTAAAAAAAAAAAACAAGAAGAAGGGGGCGACTTTGGACACATTTTATGGAGCAAAAATACAAAACACAGAGGAGATAGAAGAGGAAACACAAACAAATGCTCCGAAACCTTCCAGAGGAAATGGAAACTCTTCACAAACCCATGAAGAATTTGAATCTGAAATGAGCAAAAATATGGAAGCCTTCTGTGAGGAAAAGTGGGAAATAATGCAAAAGAAATTCACGCATCTAAAAAACCAGTTTGACCAAACTATAAAAGAAAACCAGGCTTTAAAGCAAGAACTAATAAAGCAAAGCCAAAAGACCAAGAAATTAGAAGAGAACATAAATTATCTCACTGACAAAGTGACAGATTTGGAAAATAGAGGGAGAAGAGATAATTTAAGAATAATTGGACTTCCAGAAAATCCAGAAATAAACAGCAAACTCGACATCGTAATACAAGAGATAATCAAAGAAAATTGCCCAGAGATTCTAGAACAAGGGGGCAATACAGCCACTGATAGAGCTCACAGAACACCCTCTACACTAAACCCCCCAGAAACAACTCCCAGGAATGTAATTGCCAAATTCCAAAACTCTCAAACAAAAGAAAAAATCCTACAAGAAGCGAGAAAAAGACAATTTAGATATAAAGGAATGCCAATCAGGGTCACACGAGACCTTGCAAGTTCTACTCTAAATGATCGTAAGGCATGGAACATGATCTTCAGAAAGGCAAGAGAGCTGGGTCTTCAACCAAGAATCAGCTATCCAACAAAACTGACTATATACTTCCAAGGGAAAGTAAGGGCATTCAACAAAATAGAAGATTTCCAACTTTTTGCAATGAAAAGACCAGAGCTATGTGGAAAGTTCGACACCTAAAAACAAAGAACATGGAATACCTGAAAAGGTAAATATGAAGGAAAGGGACAAGGAGAAAAATGTTATCTTCTTCTTTTACTCAAACTCTCTTCTATAAGGACTACATTTATATCAATCTATGTATACTAACATGTGGGGAAAATGTAATGTGTAAATAGGGGGAAAAGAAAGACCAAATCGAATAATCGTTCTCACACAAAGATTCACATGGGAAGGGGAGGGGAAGAAAACTCCTATAAGAAGGAGAGGAAGAGAGTTTTTACTTAAACCTTACTCTCAGGGAAATCAACTCTGAGAGGGAAAAACATACAGATCCATTGGGATCTTGAATTCTATCTTACCCAACAAGGGTAGGGAGAAGGGAAAACCAAGGGGGGAAGGGGGAGAGGGAAAACAAAAGGGGAGGGAAAGAGAGGGGGGGAAGGGGAAGGAACAAAAAGGGAGGGACTAAAAAGGGAAACAAATTAAGGGAGGGATCAAGGGGGACTGATTTAAAGTAAATCACTGGACTAAAAAGTAGAGAAACACACATGAGGCGGGTAGACACCCACAAGGTCAGAATTAAAGGATGGAGTAAGACCTTCTGGGCCTCAACTGACAGAAAGAAGGCAGGAGTTGTAATCCTGATATCTGATAAAGCCAAAGCAAAAATAGACCTAATCAAAAGGGATAGGGAAGGTGATTATATTTTGTTAAAAGGGACTTTAGATAATGAGGAACTATCATTAATCAACATGTATGCACCAAATAATATAGCACCCAAATTTCTAATGGAGAAACTAGGAGAATTTAAGGAAGAAATAGACAGTAAAACCATATTAGTGGGAGACTTAAACCAACCATTATCAAATTTAGATAAATCAAACCAAAAAATAAATAAGAAAGAGGTGAAAGAAGTGAATGAAATCTTAGAAAAATTAGAATTAATAGACATATGGAGAAAAATAAATAGGGATAAAAAGGAATACACCTTCTTCTCAGCACCACATGGCACATTCACAAAAATTGACCATACATTAGGTCACAGAAACATAGCACACAAATGCAGAAAAGCAGAAATAATAAATGCAGCCTTCTCAGATCACAAGGCAATAAAAATAATGATCAGTAAAGGTACATGGAAAGCCAAATCAAAAACTAATTGGAAATCAAACAACATGATACTCCAAAATCGTTTAATTAGAGAAGAAATCATAGAAACAATTAATAATTTTATCAAGGAAAATGACGATGGCGAGACATCCTTTCAAACCTTTTGGGATGCAGCCAAAGCGGTAATCAGAGGTAAATTCATATCCCTGAGTGCATATATCAACAAACTAGGGAGAGCAGAGATCAATCAATTGGAAATGCAAATGAAAAAACTCGAAAGTGATCAAATTAAAACCCCCCAGCAGAAAACCAAACTAGAAATCCTAAAAATTAAGGGAGAAATTAATAAAATCGAAAGTGATAGAACTATTGATTTAATAAATAAGACTAGTAGCTGGTACTTTGAAAAAACAAACAAAATAGACAAAGTACTGGTCAATCTAATTAAAAAAAGGAAGGAAGAAAAGCAAATTAACAGCATCAAAGATGAAAAGGGGGACAGCACCTCCGATGAAGAGGAAATTAAGGCAATCATTAGAAATTAGTTTGCCCAATTATATGGCAATAAATACACCAATTTAGGTGATATGGATGAATATATACAAAAATACAAACTGCCTAGACTAACAGAAGAGGAAATAGAATTCTTAAATAACCCCATATAAGAAAATGAAATCCAACAAGCCATCAAAGAACAACCTAAGAAAAAATCCCCAGGGCCTGATGGATTCACCAGTGAATTCTATCAAACATTCAGAGAACAGTTAATCCCAATACTATACAAACTATTTGACATAATAAGCAAAGAGGGAGTTCTACCAAACTCCTTTTATGACACAAACATGGTACTGATTCCAAAACTAGGTAGGTCAAAAAACAGAGAAAGAAAACTATAGACCAATCTCCCTAACGAATATAGATGCAAAAATCTTAAATAGGATACTAGCAAAAAGAATCCAGCAAGTGATCAGAAGGGTCATCCACCATGATCAAGTAGGATTTATACCAGGGATGCAGGGCTGGTTCAATATTAGGAAAACCATCCACATAATTGACCACATCAACAAGCAAACCAACAAGAACCACATAATTATCTCAATAGATGCAGAAAAAGCCTTTGATAAAATACAACACCCATTCCTATTGAAAACACTAGAAAGCATAGGAATAGGAGGGTCGTTCCTAAAAATGATAAACAGTATATATCTAAAACCATCAGCTAATATCATCTGCAATGGGGATAAACTAGATGCATTCCCAATAAGATCAGGAGTGAAACAAGGATGCCCATTATTACCTCTACTATTTGACATTGTACTAGAAACACTAGCAGTAGCAATTAGAGAAGAAAAAGAAATCGAAGGCATCAAAATAGGCAAGGAGGAGACCAAGTTATCACTCTTTGCAGATGACATGATGGTCTACTTAAAGAACCCTAGAGATTCAACCAAAAAGCTAATTGAAATAATCAACAACTTTATCAAAGTTGCAGGATACAAAATAAACCCACATAAGTCATCAGCTTTTCTATATATCTCCAACACAGCTCAGCAGCAAAAACTAGAAAGAGAAATCCCATTCAAAATCACCTTAGACAAAATAAAATACCTACGAATCTACCTCCCAAGACAAACACAGGAACTATATGAACACAACTACAAAACACTCTCCACACAACTAAAACTAGACTTGAACAATTGGAAAAACATTAACTGCTCATGGATAGGATGAGCCAATATAATAAAAATGACCATCCTACCCAAACTTATTTATCTATTTAGTGCCATTCCTATTGAATTCCCAAAATATTTCTTTACTGATTTAGAAAAAACCATAACAAAATTCATTTGGAATAACAAAAGATCAAGGATATCCAGGGAAATAATGAAAAAAAAAAACACATATGATATGGGTCTTGCAGTCCCAGACCTTAAACTATATTACAAAGCAGCAGTCATCAAACAATTTGGTACTGGCTAAGAAACAGAAAGGAAGATCAGTGGAATAGACTGGGGGAAAGCGACCTCAGCAAGACAGTACACGATAAACCCAAAGATCCCAGATTTTGGGACAAAAATCTACTATTCAATAAGAACTGCTGGGAAAATTGGAAGACAGTATGGGAGAGATTAGGAATAGATCAACACCTCACACTCTACACCAAGATGAATTCAAAATGGGTAAATGACTTAAATATAAAGAAGGAAACCATAAGTAAATTGGGTAAACACAGAATAGTATACATGTCAGACCTTTGGGAAGGGAAAGACTTTAAAACCAAGCAAGACATAGAAAGAATCACAAAATGTAAAATAAATAATTTTGACTACATCAAATTAAAAAGCCTTTGTACAAACAAAACCAATGTAACTAAAATTAGAAGGGAAACAACAAATTGGGAAAAAATCTTCATAGAAACCTCTGACAAAGGTTTAATTACTCAAATTTATAAAGAGCTAAATCAATTGTACAAAAAATCAAGCCATTCTCCAATTGATAAATAGTCAAGGTAGATGGATAGGCAGTTCTCAGATAAAGAAATCAAAACTATTAATAAGCACATGAAGAAGTGTTCTAAATCTCTTGTAATCAGAGAGATGCAAATCAAAACAACTCTGAGGTATCACCTCACACCAAGCAGACTGGCTAGCATGATAGGAAAGGAAAGTAATGAATGCTGGAGGGGATGTGGCAAAGTATGGACATTAATTCATTGCTGGTGGAGTTGTGAACTGATCCAACCATTCTGGAGGGCAATTTGGAAGTATGCCCAAAGGGCGACAAAAGAATGTCTGTCCTTTGATCCAGCCATAGCACTGCTGGGTCTGTACCCCAAAGAGATAATGGACAAAAAGACTTGTACAAAATATTCATAGCTGCACTCTTTGTGGTGGCCAAAAATTGGAAAATGAGGGGATGCCCATCAATTGGGGAATGGCTGAACAAATTGTGGTATATGTTGGTGATGGAATACTATTGTGCTCAAAGGAATAATAAAGTGGAGGAATTCCATGGAGTCTGGAACGACCTCCAGGAAGTGATGCAGAGAGAGAGGAGCAGAACCAGGAGAACATTGTACACAGAGACTAATACACTGTGGTATAATCGAATGTAATGGACTTCTCCATTGGTGGTGGTGTAATGTCCTGGAACAATCTGCAGGGATCTAGGAGAAAAAACACTATTCATAAGCAAAGAATAAACTATGGGAGTAGAAACACTGAGGAAAAGCAACTGCCTGACTACAGTGGTTGCCGGGACATGACAGAGGAGAGACTCTAAATGAAACTCTAATGCAAATATTAACAACATGGAAATGGGTTCGAATCAAGAACACATGTGACACCCAGTGGAATCACGTGTCAGCTATGGGGGGTTGGGGGAAGGAAAAGAAAATGATCTTTGTCTTTAATGAATAATGCTTGGAAACGATTAAATAAAATATTGTTAAAATATAATATATATCCAAATAATATAAAACATGATTTTTTATAATTACATAATAAATTATAATAAATATATATACTTATCCAAGAGAAATTCTTAAATTAACTATGTCCAAAAATCTATATCTCATTCTCTTTTTTTTTCCTTTGGAGGCAACTAGATGTTTCAGTATGTATAACATCAGACTTTGAGTCAGGAAGGCCTGAATTCAAATCTGGTCTCAGACACTTACTAGCTGTGTGACCCTGAGCAAATCACTTAACCCTGCCTTAACTGACTGGAAAAGGAAATGAGAAATCCTTTCATTTAAATTTGCCTCAGACACAATATAATTCTTCCTGCTCTAGGTCATATGAGGACTGTTTTCTAGTTGAAATATGCAGGGCTATTTTTCTTCCTCTGGTGCTTGTTTTTTGTTACATTGGTTTCCACTCTTACCCTGCTGAAGCTGGACCAAACTGGCTCTTCTCTTCCTCCTATTGCTCATGCTCTACTGTGTCTGAGTTCCAATAAGGCTCTTTCAGTGTTTCCTCTCCTTCCTCATTAAGGTGAGTCTTGTTGTCTCAATGCTATTCCAGACTAGAGCACTGTTTCTCCCCTTCTTCTGTTGATTCTGCCATTCCAGTATTCTTTTAAGGCATTTTTTTTGTTCTTCTATGGCCATTTGGTGGGTGGTTGATGGGCTTTTTACCTCATCATCTTGGTCTACTCTGCTGCTGCCTCTATTGTTGCTGTCTCCACTGTGGTGGCTGCCTCTGCCACTGTGGCCACAATTACTACCCTTATCATTGCTTCTTATATTCTATGAATTCCCCATCTTCTCATTGAGGGATTTCTGGTCTGCTTTATTCATAATAAAGTATAACATTATACCATCAAATATTCTCTAAGGACCCTTTTCCCCAACTCATAGCTTCTCCTTCCTCCCTCTTTTCCTCAAAGAAGAACATTGGGAACCTGGTCCAGATGAAGCTTCTTATGTACATGTTGATGAACACCTGCTTTTCCCACAACTCCTTTTTTTTTTTTTTGGTCAATAAGGCAAGAATTCACTGCCAGGAGGGGAAACTTTTTTAAGGGGAAGAAAAGCTAATAATTCAAGAAAATGAAAGCATGCTACTCTAAAGTTAATCTAATTATGGGTCAGAGATGGTAGGCAGCAAAGCATTTAGATACAGTAGAGAAGCCAACCACATCCCACTGCTATAGTTTCTTTTAGGATCCTTTAGGAAATTACTCTGAACCAAGGCTTGAATGTTCCTTTTGGTACTATCATATTTTCTTTCTTCACCAATATATCTGAGCAAGACCAGACCACTGAAGGGAACACAAATTCAGAGTTGAAGGAGAGGTGAGCAAGAATTTTTAAAATATTTTTTGAAGTCCTATTTTGATTATTGATGAAAAATTCACAAAAGAGGTTATTTTGTTTCACCACCACCATTTGTTAGTTCTTCCATTTTTCATCAAGTTAAAAAATTATTTAAAAGTCATCATTAAGTTTAAAAACTTTGCCTCTGGCTAATTTTATAATTTTATTTTTGTGGTGGAGAGGAAGGAAGATTGTCAAGGAGAATATCTGGATCTATGATTTTATTAGTGCTATGAACTGCCAGTGGGGGAACTTCCTCTACCAAAACAAATTGACCACTGTTCTTCAGCTTATAGTCTTAGTGTTCACCAGGGCACCAACGACTTTTTGCCTAGAGTCAGCTGAACTAGCATGGGTCAGAAGCAAGCCAGGCAGAAAGAGTCAGGCCAACAGGAAACATCAAGTGTTTTAGTTCTTTAAAATTGTAAATGATTCTCCATTGTATACATGGTCCTCAAAGCTCATAAACATTGGTTACAATTTACATGTTGCAAAAATAAAAACTGGAACTTGTCATTCTACCACCCTTGTGATACATCGACACAATGAGATGAAACATATTTTCATGGGAACTTTTTGCCCATGTTTGTACAGGTATTCAGAGAAATGGAAGATAGCCAGCAACTGTTCTTCAAATTGGCAATGTCTCCCATTTGGAGTAAACAGGACTTGGAGAGATGGGGTATCTAGCCAATTTGGCCCCTCCACTTCATGTTGTGGAGGTTCTGGGCAGATTTTCAATCCCATAGGTGTACTCCACTTATGTTCAAAACAATGCTTTTTACATATTTCTAGGTTATAGTGGTATGTCTAAATGAAATTTATATGTATGTATATAAAATATATGTAATATTAGGATATTTGGACGAGAGAATTTACAAGACATGCAGCAAGACAAGCTGGAGATTGATTATCTGTCAGTCAAATGAAGATTCCATTTGGAATGTGACTAGGAAACAGTTGGAGTGGATTCAAGGCTTTTGGCTTGCTGGCTGAGGTGAAGAAGGTAGTTTATCTCTGGGACTTGAATAATCAAGTTGGAGGTGACCTGGCTGACTTGAAGACAGAAAAAGAAGGACCATAGTCCTTATATCTCTCTCTGACTGATTCTGTCTCATGCTAGTGACTGAATTGCCATTATTCTCAATATCCTCCAATCTAACACTCACTGTAGAGAATAGGGGTATTCTACCCCTCTTACATTATCCTCCACCCTTGTCCTGTCTTCCCCAAATAAACACCTTGTTTGACAAAGAAGATTAAGGACTATTTCATTGAAACCTCAAAGCTTACACTGAGTGACTTGAAGGAGACTGAAAAAGGGGGAAGGGGAGACTGAAAGGCTTCTGAAGAGGGAGGTACAAAAGGGAGGAGGTTAGGCAAAAAGAAGATAACTACCTGATCCATTAGTTATCTAATATCCATCAAATATACACCCTCAAAATATCATCTATTATAGATATGAATAAATAGTGATATAGAAACATACTGTAAATATAGTTGTTATTAAACTATTTGCATATAATACAAAAAACCAATGAGATAGGCAGTGTAACTATTATATACATTTTAGAGAGTTTATGTGACTAATACAAAGTCACAAGGATAGTCAATGTCAGTTGTGATAATGATGATAATAATAACAGCTACAGCAATAGTTTGCATTAAAATAGCACTTTAAGTTTTGTAAAGCACTTTATAAACATTTTATCATCACAATGACTCTAGGAGGTAGGTGCTATTATTTATCCCATTTTACCAGATATAATTGAGAGTGAGAAAGTATTCATGACTTTGTTTTCCAGTATAACACAGTTAGGAAGTGTCTGAGAAATCAAGGTATTTCTTACCCCAGAGCAGGACCCTGGGAAGAAGGACCACCTAGGCACCTAACTCAAGACTTCTGTCTTCAAACTGAATTTTAATTTTACTAGAACAGGTCTATCTTTCCATTGTATCTGTGATAAAAAAACTTTTGGCTCTATAGCAGTTTAAGATTTTATGATTTGTTCGTCTGATAGTAGACATGTAAGGAATGCAGTATATTCTGACAAATGACAAAATTGATACTCAGAGATTTTAGGGGACTGGTAATATTCATTATTAATTTTATCTTCTTCAAAATGCCATCTCATGTCCCTTAAAGTTTTCACTTCATTATATTTGCTTTAAAACAGTGACAAAGTTTGGAAATATCCAGAAAGATACCACTTTCAGAAGAGAATATGATTTCAGGGGAAAAAATAAGAATGTATGGAAACTTCAGCAACTAAATTAAGAAGAGGATAAAATTAGGAGTGGAACTAGGATGCCCATTATCACCTCTACTATTTAACATTGTACTAGAAACACTAGCAGTAGCAATTAGAGAAGAAAAAGAAATTGAAGATATTAAAATAGTCAATGAGGAGAACAAGCTATCACTCTTTGAGGATGATATGATGGTCTACTTAAAGAATCCTAGAGAATTAACTAAAAAGCTAGTGGAAATAATGACTTTAGCAAAGTTGCAGGATGCAAAATAAACCCACATAAGTCATCAGCATTTCTATATATCTTCACCACATCTCAGCAGCAAGAGTTAGAAAGAGAAAGTCCATTTAAAATCACCCTAGACAATATAAAATTCTTAGAGATCCATTTGCCAAGACAAACACAGGAACTATATGAACACAAATACAAACACTTTCCACAAAATTAAAACTAGATCTAAACAATTGAAAAACCATTAATTGCTCATGGGTCAAATGAGCTAACATTATAAAAATGACCATCCTACACAAACATATATTTTTTAGTTCCATACCCATTGAACTACCAAAAAACTTTTTTACTGAATTATAAAAAAAAATAACAAAGTTCATTTGGAAGATCAAGGATATCCAGCAAAATAATGAAAAAAAAAATGGGAAGGAAGGGGGCCTAGTAGTACCAGATCTCAAACTATACCATAAAACAGTGGTCACCAAAACAATATGGTACTGGCTAAGAGACAGAAAGGAGGATCAGTAGAGTAGACTTGGGGTAAGTGACCTCAAAAGACAGTCTATGATAAACCCCAAGATCCCAGTTTTTGGGACCAAAACCCACTATTTGATAAAAAAAAAAACTGCTGGGAAAATTGGAAGACAGTATGGGAGAAATTAGGATTGGATCAACTTCTCATACCCTACAAGATAAATTTAGAATGGTTGAATGACTTGAATATAAAGAAGGAAACCATAAGTAAATTAGGTGAACACAAAATAGTATACATGTCAGATCTTTGGGAAAGGAAAGCTTTTAAGACCAAGCAAGAGTTAGAAAAACTCACAAAATATAAAATAAATAATTTTGATTACATTGACTTAAAAAATTTTGTACAAACAAAACCAAATTAGCAACCAAAATTAGAAGGGAAACAACAAATTGGCAAAAAAAAATCTTCATAACAAAAACCTCTGACAAAGGTCTAATTACTCAAATTTACAGAGAGCTAAATCAATTGTACAAAAAATCAAGCCGTTCCCCAGTTGATAAATGGACAAGGGACATGAATAGGCAATTTTCAGCTAAAGAAATCAAAACAATTAATAAGCACATGAAAAAGTCTTCAAAATCTATTATAATCAGAGAGATGCAAATCAAAACAACTCTGAGGTATCACCTCACACCTAGCAGATTGGCTAACATAACAGCTATGGAAAGTAATGAATGCTGGAGGGGATGTGGCAAAGTGGGGACACTAATTCATTGCTGGTGGAGTTGTGAATTGATCCAACCATTCTGGAGGACAATTTGGAACTATGCCCAAAGGGTGATAAAAGACTGTCTGCCCTTTGATCCAGCCATAGCATTGCTGGGTTTGTATCCCAGAGATAATAAGGAAAAGGACATATATTAAAATATTCATAGCTGTGCTCTTTGTGGTGGCCAAAAATTTGAAAATGAGGGGATGCCCTTCTATTGGGGAATGGCTGAACAAATTGTGGTATATGCTGGTGATGGAATACTATTGTGCTCAAAGGAATAATAAAGTAGAGGAATTCCATGGGGACTGGAAGAACCTCGAGGAAGTGATGCAGAGTGAGAGGAGCAGAACCAGGAGAACATTGTACACAGAGACTGATACATTGTGGTACAATTGAACATAATGGACTTCTTCATTAGTGGCCATGCAGTGATCCTGAACAACTCAGAGGGATCTAAAAGAAAAACCACTATCCACATTCAGAGGAAAAACTGTGGGAGCAGAAACATTGAAGGAAAAAAAAACTGCTTGATTACATGAGTTGAGGGGGATGTGATTGGGCATATAGACTCTAAAACAGGGGTCCCCAAACTTTTTACACAGGGGGCCAGTTCACTGTCCCTCAGACCATTGGAGGGCCGGACTATTAAAAAAACTATGAACAAATCTGTACACTGCTGTCTGGGATAGTGGAGGCTGCAGTGCTGGCTCTGGTGGGCCTGTCACACCTTGCACAGGTCCATCACTGCCACCACTATACTGGGCAGCAGTATACACCGTGCGGAATCCCCTCCCTCAGATCACTGCTCACCATGCTGACATCTTCCATTGTGCATCCACATAATCCTTTGCGAGGTGCCTTGTTCTTGTTCAGTTACTCTCAGAACAAGGCACCACACAAAGGATTATGTCACCGGAAGTAGAACTGTATGTGAGCCATGCCACACTTTGCGGAGCCCTGAATTACAGTGCTCCTCTCACTGACCACCAGTGAAAGCAGTGCCCCTTCCAGAAGTGCAGTGGAGGCCAGATAAATGGCCTTCAGGGGGCCGCATGTGACCTGTGGGGCCATAGCTTGGGGACCTCTGGTGTCTAAATGATCACCCTAGTGCAAACATCAACAACATGGAAATAGGTTCTGACCAAGGACACATGTAAAACCCAGTGGAATTGCTCATCAGCTACAGGAAGGGGTGGGGAAAGGGGAGGGAAAGAAAATGATTCTTGTAACCAAGGAATAATGCTCTAAATTGACTAATTTAATAAAATTTTCAAAAAATAAAAAATAAATGGAACAAAATAAAAAATAAAAAAAAATTAAGATGAGGATATCTTAGAGGACTTAATGCAAAGTTTAGAAATACAAGCAGTTGGCAATTTTAAAAAAGCAGTAAAAAAAACAGGAGGAGAAACTATTCAGCACTTGTATTTTGTCAACATCTTGGCAGCTAGAGTAGGAAGGACATAGGCTATTGAACCCCACCCCAGTCCCTAAGAGTATGTTACTAAAAATGCACTCTCAAGACCACATGATATGGTTGCTTTATTAAATAGTGAGTTTAAATAGTGATTGGCCAACTACTGTGTAAAGCACATTATTGAAAAAAAAAAGTCCTTTTGGGCATACAATATGATTTTCAAATGAAAGATGAGCTTACAAGGTGGTGAAGGACTCAATAAGAGAAAACAAAGAGTTAGAATGGAAGGCATACATTTATACAAATCCATTTGGAGATAGAGATTTCACCTTGTGGTTAAATGGGATGGGAGTGGGGTGAAATATTAGGGAATTGTTTGAGATAGTCTCACTTCTAGTTAACTTTGTCCCTGGATTTGCTTTTTTTAATTTTTTTTAATTTTTTATTTTTTTTGCTGGGATCCCTTGACTCTTGAATTCAATTTCTGCTACTTGAGTGGCTTTCATTTGACAACTTTTCAACAGGTTTGACAACTTTTCAACAAACTCCTTTATGTGTAACTTTTTTTCAGTGTATCTTCCCATTGATCTCAGGATGTGGACTTTCCATACTTGATCTGAAAAGTATTCTTCAATAGATAAGAGAAATAAGCCCAGAGTCAATTTCATTTATCTCAATGCTCACCCTCCCTCGCCCCCAATTCATGATTGCATTGGTAATAGGAAATTCTCTATTTAACTTCTATATTGACTCTGTATCTGAACTGGAAATAGAAGATTTCATCTCTGGAAGTCAGAAAAACCACATCCCAGAACACGTTCAAGTGCCAATTTAATTAGCTTGAGAATATAGAAGCGAAATGGATAGTCTCTGCTTTCCACTTCAGGATATAGAAGGACACTGATTTGTATTTCTAGAAAATATTTTTCCACAAAAGCAATAGCCTGATATACAGTTAGTTTAATATCCTGAATTAGTACTAGATGTCATAAAACTTTGGAACTTTATAAAATTTCCCCTGTAGAATCCTTCTAGGGGAAGAGAACTAATTCCTTTTTTCCCTTTCATATTGAATTGAAATTTATTTTCTTACACCTCTTGCCCACTAGGCCTAGTTTTTGTACTATTCAGCAAAACAAAATACTTAAATCTAATTCTATAATATAGTATTTAAAGCACTTTAGGCCAACTTTCAAATCATACCTTTGTATTTTCTTGAGATGAAAAAAGAACTCTTTGTTCTTTCTTCTTTTCCTCCAATGACATCATGTTTTAGACCTATCATCATCCTGATCTATCTCTTCTTGATGTTTTCTGATTTGTGGTATTGCTCTTGAAATGTGATACTCATAATTGAATACAATATTACAGATGGGATGTGACCAGCAGTCCACTGGGGCTATTATCTCCCTTGATCTGAGCATCAAAATTATGTTAATGCTATCTAAAATTGAATTAACTCTTGGGATTATTATTATTATTGGTTTATATTGGCACTGAATTCAACTAAGCCCCCCAGATATTTTTCTCATGAACTTCCACCAAGTCAAATCTCCCCATCCTGCTATTTGTACAAATAAACAATTAAACCCAAATGAAAATTACTTTTCTTTTTTGAAATTTTGAACCAGAACTTTAGAGCTATATATAATTTTGATTCTATATCATTAACTATATTAGCTATCTTCTCCAGATTTGTGTCATGCAAAGATTTGCTAAACTTAATTTTTATCTTCATTCAAGTTATTGATGAAAATGCTAAAAAGAACAGGGTTAAGAAGAGGACTGCTATACTAAGTACCATTAGAGACATTTCTCTAAGAAAGGGATTCTTAATTTGGGGTCCATGGACTTAAATTTCTCTGATAACTATATTTCAGTATAATCGATTTGTTTTATAATCTGATTTTTTTTTTTTTGAGAAGGGGTCCATAGGCTTCACCAACACACAAGATAAAAATCTTGACTGACACTGACTAACCAAAATTCTTTGGGTATAGTTATTTGGCAAACTGAGAATGAACCTACATAACTTTAAAAGGAGATAAGCATTTATATACAACAGTGTGCCAAGTACTGTGCAAAATCTTTTACAAATGTCACCCGATCTTCACAATAATCCTGTGAGATAGGCACTGTTATCCTCATTTGGCAGCAGAGGAAACAGAGGGAAACAGAGGTTAAATGACTTGCCCAAAGCCACATAGTTAGGGAGTGTCTGAGGCCAGATGGTAATTTGTCTTTCAGAATCTAGGTCAGAATCCAATGTTCTACTCTTTACACCACCTAGCTGCCCTAATCAATCAATTAATAATCACTTAATAAGCATTTATTGAACATTGATGAAGACATAGATAAAATGTCAAAAGAAAACATTAAATTCTTTTCTTAAAGGAAAGTATTCGTAAACATGCTATTAACTATCTTTTCAAAAAATGAAGTTTATTTGGCATAACACCTTCACAGTGAAGTAATACTTATGTTCAGGATCACTGCATTTTTCATTTAATGTTGACAGATCTTCTCTAACAAATGCTAGAACTTTGCAGGGAATCAAAGTCAATGTTTTTACCCCTTTATTTTCTAAAATCATTTTTGTTTATTTTTTTTTTGAAAAAAGAGAAAATTGCTCAAATATGGGATTCTTTTTCTGGTACTTCTCCTTGGCTCCATAATTTCTCAGAGATGAACGACAATGACTGACACCACATTTTTTGTTGTTGTTATTGTTATTTTGAGGTTTTAGCAGCTTGGCATGTAACACATTTTGTCTTGGAGTCTTTAACTCTAATATCCTGAGATATAGGGTAATATAATGTATAGAGAACTGGCTTTGGAGTTTTGAAGACTTGGGTTAAATTCCTGAACTTGACAGAGAATAGTTCAATGACCCTTTCAAACTCACTCAACTTCTCAGTTTCTCAGATTACTCTAAGATTGAAGTGTTGAAAAGGCGCTAGACACAAAAGGCAGAGGCAGTTTGCTCATGTTCCCTCCACTAATTAAGGCATAGAAGTCTTCTTTTATTTTTTTTTTTACTATTTATGTGTTTTTATTTTGTGATTTGGATTTCATACGAGTATTCTCTTTCAACATGACCAATAGAGAAATGTTTCCTATGATCATACATTGTAAAACCTAATTAAATTGCTTACCAGCTCAGGGAGAGGAGAGGGGAGGAAGAGAGAGACAGTTTCCATCTCATAACTTCAGAAAATGCATATTAAAAATTGTAATTACATGTAATTGGGGAGAAATTAAATATATTATTTTAAAAGTATCTTAAAATATCCAGTTTACATGCACTTTAAAAAAAATTTAAATTAATTTATTTAGTCAATTTAGAACATTATTCCTTGGTTACAAGAATCATATTATTTCCCTCCCTCCTTTCCCCCCACTCTTCCTATAGCTAACATGCAGTTTCACTGGGTATTACATGTATCCTTGAACAGAATCTATTTCCATGTTGTTGGTGTTTGCATTAGGCTGTTTATTTAGAGTCTACCTCCCCAGTCATATCCCCACGACCCATGTATTCAAGCAGTTGTTTTTTCTTCTGTGTTTCTACACCCACAGTTTTTCCTCTGAATGTGGATAGTGTTTTTTCTTGTAGAAGGCTCCAGGTTGTTAAGATAACTGCATTTCCACTAATGGAGAAGTCCATTATATTAGATTGTACCACAGTGTATCAGTCTCTGTGTACAATGTTCTCCTGGTTCTGCTCCTCTCACTCTGCATCACTTCCTGGAGGTTGTTCCAGTCTCCATGGAATTCCTCTACTTTATTATTCCTTTTAGCATAATAGTATTCCATCACCAACATATACCATAATTTGTTCAATTATTCCCCAATTGAAGGGCATTCCCTCATTTTCCAGTTTTTTGCCACCACAAACAGCACAGCTATGAATATTCTTGTACATGTCTTTTTCCTTATTATCTCTTTGGGATACAAACCCAGCAGTGCTATGAGTGGATCAAAGGGCAGACAGTCTTTTATTGCCCTTTGGACATTGTTCCAAATTGTCCTCCAAAATGGTTGGATTAATTTACAACTCCACCAGCAATGTATTAATGTCCTGACTTTGCCACAATCCCTCCAGCATTCATTACTTTCCTTTGCTGTCATGTTAGTCAATCTGCTAGGTGTGAGATCATATCTCAGAGTTGTTTTGAGTTGCATCTCTCTGATTATAATAGATTTAGAACACTTTTCCATGTGCTTATTAATAGTTTTGATTTCTTTAACTGAAAATTGCCTATTCATGTCCCTTGCCCATTTATCAAATAGAGAAGGGCTTGATTTTTTATACAATTGTGTTAGCTCTTTATAAAATTGAGTAATTAGATCTTTGTCAGAGGTTTTTGTTATTTGTTTCCCAATTGGTTGATTCCCTTCTAATTTTGGTTTCATTGGTTTTGTTTGTAAAAAACCTTTTTAATTTGATGTAATCAAAATTACTGATTTTACATTTTGTGATTTTTTCTAGCTCTTGCTTGGTTTTAAAGTCTTTCCTTTCCCAAAGATCTGACATGTATACTATTCTTTGTTGACCTAATTTGCTTATAGTTTCCTTCTTTATACTCAGGTCATTCACCCATTCTGAGTTTATCTTGGTGTAGGGTGTGAGATGTTGATCCAATCCTAATCTCTCCCCTACTGTCTTCCAATTTTACCAGCAATTTTTATCAAATAGTGGATTTTGGTCCCAAAAGCTGGGATCTTTGGGCTTATCATAGCAGTCTTCTCACAATTTCTATTCACTCTCTTAGTATCTCCTTATTTTAATAAGCTTAATTTATTCATTTCCATTATATGATATTTTAGGCTTTCCTGTATTTGAAAAATATTATGACTTTTTAAGAACAGACACCCACACCCACATCCACATACTCATCACCAAACCATAATTACTATCTTGCAATTCAACAAATATTTATTAAATGTATAATAGTCACTATTTTAGATACTGAGGACATATAGAAATACATAACACACACCAATATTAAGGAACTGACAATTAGAGAGAGAAAATATACCAAACTGTGAAGACAGGAGAGTTTGTGATCTTCAGTCTTTTTTTCCTTCATTATTTTTAGATTGTTTATATCTCAGTGTTTCATTGCTATCCAAACCAGCTCTCAAAAATGGATCTGAAACTCATTGACACTGAACTGTTTTTTGAATGATATATTTGTAAAGTATGACTTTTCAAGAGATTTGAACTTTAATCAGGATAAAAAAAATCAGACTAAAACAATTCAGTTCCAATGGTGCAATGTTAGGTGTCAAAGGTGATGGAATAAGAATTTATGAGACATGTACAAAAATATTCATAGCTGTGCTCTTTGTGGTGGCAAAAAATTGGAAAATGAGGGGATGCCCTTCAATTGGGGAATGGTGGTATATGTTGGTGATGGAATACTATTGTGCTGAAAGGAATAACAAAGTGGAGAAATTCCATGGGGATTGGAACAACCTCCAGGAATTGATGCAGAGTGAAAGGAGCAGAACCAGGAGAACATTGTACTCAGAGACTGATACACTGTGGTACAATAGAATATAATGGAGTTCTTCATTAGTGGCAATGCAATCACCCTGTTAAACTCGGAGGAAACTATGAGAAAAACCACTATCCACATCCAGAGGAAACTCTGTGGGATTAAAAACACCAAAGAAAAACAACTGCTTGATTACATGGGTTGAGGGGGATATGATTGGGGATATATAGACCCTAAACGAACATCCTAGTGTAAACAACAACATGGAAATGAGTTCTGATCAAGGACACATGTAATACCCAATGAAATTGTGTGTTGGCTGCGGGAAGAGTGGGTGGAGGGGAAGGAGGGAAATAATGTGATTATTGTAACCAAGGAATAATGTTCTAAATTGACTAAATAAACTTATTCAAATGGGAAAAAAAGGGATCTTATGCTCTGAAAAAAAAAAGAAATTCTTAGCTGGCTTGCTAAAATCCTATGTTTTGACTTTCCACAATTTTGTATAGAATAAACATCCATCCCCTATGATACTTTTTGGCATAAAACCCAAGTTCATAATAATAGGTGGCCCTTTACTTGTTCTGCACCTGGAGATAGAAGCCACCACTGTGGAGATGAACATCCTCCAAGAACCCTATAAAGTACCATTAAAATACCTAGTTAATACAGTAATCCCTGCAAATCTCTGGACAGAATGTTTTTCTCTCATCGTTAGCTGATGGCAAAAGATCAGTTCTTCCATTCCAAAGGCATTCCCTTGGCAAGTCACTTAAAAACTCTGTGCCTCATGAGAGGCTAGATGGTTCAGTGGATTGAGAGCTATGCCTAAGGTTGTAAGGACCTAGTTTCAAAGAACATTTTCTAGATGTGTAACCCTGGGCAAATAAATCATTTGACTCCAATTGCCTATCCCTTACCAATCTTCTTCCTTGCCATCAATACTTATAGTTGATTCTAAGATAGAAGGTAAGGGTTTAAAATATATCTCTGTGCCTCAATTATTGTGTTTGTGTTTGTGTGTGTGTGTGTGTGTGTGTGTGTGTGTGTGTGTGTGTGTGTGTAGATATTGACTAAATGGCCTTTATAATCTCTTTTATTTTTATTTATTTTTTAAAACCCTTACCTTCTGTCTTGGAGTCAATACTGTGTATTGGCTCCAAGGCAGAAGAGTGGTAAGGGCTAGGCAATGGGGGTCAAGTGACTTGCCCAGGGTCACACAGCTGGGAAGTGTCTGAGGCCAGATTTGAACCTAGGACCTCCCATCTCTAGGTCTGACTCTCAATCCACTGAACTACCCAGTTGCCCCCTTTATAATCTCTTTTAGCTCTAAATCATTGTTCTTACGATTCTATGACTATTTGAGAAAAAAAGTTTTGAAAAAGCAATTTGACACAAAAAACACAAGAATAGCTTTAGCTCAGTATCTTACATGGCTTTCTATAAGTTTCAGATAGAAACAGATTAGTATCACAGTATCAAATGAAGAGAACCAGATAAACTATCTTTCACAGTTACTGCTAGGGGAGAGTTTGTAATCAAACAAAGGACATTACAAAAGTTAAAATAGAGGCCAATTGGAGGCATTCAAAAGTCTTTTTTATGAACAAAAAATAATGAAAACAGGATGGAAAAAATTTTGTATCAAATATCTTTGGCAAGATTGTCCTATCCAAGATATTTAGATATTATATGAACAAATAGTTGCAAAATTTCTAAAACTATTATCAATCTTATAAAAATTTGCCCCAAACCAGTAATTGAGAAATATAAACCAAAACAACTCTGAGCTTTCATATCACATCTGTCAAACTTACAAGTATAATAAAAAATCAGGCAGTTGTAGAAAGATGAGAACATTACTCACTTTTGGGGGAGCTATGAATTGTAGCAACCAATTTGGAAAGAAATTTTTAATTAAACTAAGAAGGCAAAGAAAACCTCCACACTCACTGATGCTCAACAAAGATCAAAGAAAAAGAAAGGTTTAATACTTGCCTAAATGGCCAGATATATATGTGGTACATAAATGTGATGTAATACATCAATATAAAATGGAAGTAAGAAGAATGCAGAATTACAACAGATGACACATATAAAGTAATTTTTATGTACATGGAAAATGGTTCTTGAAAAACTATCTTCAAATGAACATAATAAAGTGTTTTTTTTAAAAGAGGAATTTAATGTTCCATTCTTTGGCATTATGCATACATGCTCTTTCTTTCATTTTTCCAAGTTTGGAACTTTAAAATTTTTTATATTTTCAATTTTATGTATTTAATTAATTAATTTAGAATATTTTCCCGTAGTTACATGATTCATGTTCTTTCCTTCCCCTCCTCCCAACCCCCTCCCATAGCCAATGAGCAATCCCACTGGGTTTTACATGTCATTGATCGAGAGCTATTTCCATAATATTTATATTTGTACTAGGTTGATTGTTTAGAGTCTAAATCCCCAATCATATCCCCAATGAACCATGTGATCAAGTAGTTGTTTTTCTTCTGTGTTTCTACTCCCACAGTTCTTTCTCTGGATGTGGATAACATTTTTTTTTCTTAGAAGTCCCTCAGAATTGTCCTGGATCACAATTTGGAACTTCTGGAGCACGTATTATTTTTGGTCATTTCCAATAAATACAGCTTGTAGTTTACTTAAATATCTCCCCCCCTGCCTCACCCCATAATCCATTCTTTTCCTCTGTCTCTACCTCTCTGTCTCTTTTTAAATTTTAAATAAAAAAATCCCCCTTTAAAGGATTTTCTCCCAAAGAACCTTATTCAGAGGAATACCATTACATGAATGAAACACTAGGATGCAACTGTGAGTGCTATGTAATCCCAATACTGGGATGGTCCTGTTGTTTGCCTTTTTCTTTCATTTCCTGTCCTTCTTGATATCATATTTTCTCTTTACTACTCAGTCCCCTTGTTCCATCATGTAAACCATATGCCTACTCTGGTCCCTAATATTCCTCTTTCAATAGTCAAAAGCACTATTAAAATGTATGGTCCCAAATTGGAAAAGCTGTTCTTCTGAAATGCTTAGAGATGTTTCCACCTTTCCAATTATTCTAAATTTAGTACATTCATTATAATTTAGATGTTATTGGAGTTGAAGGAATTGTGTTGAAAACAACTATACTGCCATATTTTAAATCATATGCCAACTAAATGTTAAGATCAGAGAAGCAATAGCAGGCAACAGGATGACTCTAACCGTGTGGACCTATTATGTAAGCATAGTTTTAGTTATGCTGAAACTTTAATTTAACTGAAACTGGTGAGAAAACTAAAGGCAAAAAGATGGGTAATTTTACTTATGTTGTATGAGATATCACATAGCTGGTTGACCTCAGAGTCAAAAACATCTACATTCAGATCCCACCTTTGGTTCATTTAGGATGCAGAGCCTAGGCCAAATCACTTAAACTCAGTGTTCTGGGAAACACTAAAACCCTGAGTTTCAGAAAAGATTATTTTTGTTCATTTTTTTTCAATCATGTCTGTCTTTCTGTGATCCCAGTTGGGGTCTTCTTGGCAAAGGTACTGGAGTGGTTTGCCACTTCCTCTTCCAGCTCACTTTACATATGAGTACAACTGAGGAAAACAGGGCAAAGTGACTTGACTAGTCATATACTATACATATATACCTGTATGACTATATATATATATATATATATATATATATATATATATATATATATATATACATATTCAGTATCTGAAGCCAGATTTACATTCAGGGAGATGAGTCTTCTTTCCTCCAGGCCCAGTGTTCATGCACTGTGCCATCGAGCTCACTTAGGTGAAAAGGTACCAACCTTCATTTGTAGAGTGTTTTTTTATTTTCATCTGGGAATTACTTTTTACAATGTAATCATAGGTCTTGGAATTATCCTCATCCCATTTGTTAGAAATGCAATGATGAAAGAAAATAAACAATAATTCCTGAGATATATACAACTATGGTAACAGACGATTCAGCTCTTCCTTTATTTCTTTTTTCTACTAAGTCATGCCATCTTGGACTGGAAAAGATGGCAACAACAAGTGTGAGGATACAAATTTACCTTGATCAGTTTAGGTCACCTGTCCTAAATGAACTGAATCATTGGATACTGAAAGAAGTGGCATTTGTGACCACTGAGTCATTATTAGTGATCTTTAAAAGATCATGGAGATTAGAAATGTACTTCTGGATTAGGGAACAGATGTTTTTGTGTTTTTTTTTGGAAGGGAATGAAGTATTTAAAATTTAAACTGGTGAGCTTGACTTTAATTCTTGACAGCATTCTAAAATGCATTATGGAAAAGATAGTCAGTGAACATTTGTGTAGAAAAAAAACAGTGATGACAAAGAGGTGGTGTGGCATAATCAGGAATAGGTCACATATGAATAACTTAGTTTCCTTTCCTGACCTCATGACTGTACTGGCAAATAAGGGTTATGCTGTCAATATAGCTTACCTAGGTTTTTAGCAAAGCATGACAGTTTCTCATGTTTTTCTTGCTAACAAGATGAAAAGATCAAGTCTGGATGGCAGAACAACTTGATGGATTTGTAACTGGACAAATGGACTGGCCCAAAGAATACCCATTAATGATTATATGTAAACATGAAAGGAGCTCTCCAGAGAACATTTTTAGGGGTTTTAACTTTCCTATATTATTCAAACATTTAAAAAATCTATAGCTTGAATAAATGCATCGATAGGACTCTTATCAAATTATGATTTACATAAAAATCACTGGACAAAAATTTTACATTTAGAGTATAAAGAATTAAACTACATTATACCACAATGCAAAAATAATGTGATTCCTAGCAACCTTTCCAACTTTCCCCCTTTTCTCCTACAACAGCAGTACATTGTTTCAGAAATAATAAAATCCACATGGGGTGATGGACATTAAAGAAAAAAATGTTTCATGAGTTGCAATAGCTAAAAAAGAAATAATTCATCAACAGGTTTCCAGTATACTGAATATGAGCCCAACTGGCACCAGCTAGTTAGCACTGGAAAAGAGAGCAGTTCTGTTATGGGGTCCATAGTTGAAGCCTTACCAACACAGTAGTACCTGCCAGAGCTTGGGTTCCTCTAACAACAATCAAGGACCCAGGATCATCTCCTAACCACAATAAAAGATAATAGTAGGACTTTGTGGATATTGACTTAAGTAGATATACTGTTAGAGGACCTGAATCCTATTTACCTTGATATTCTCAGTATATATGAAACTAGGAGAAAGAAGGAAGTTGCAGTTCAGTGAAAAGATGCTTCAAATATGCTCTTTCAAAGAATATAGAACTTCCAGGTAAGCATGGTGGCAGTCTAGATGTGGGATGCTTCCTCTCCTCAGATCCACCAATATAGACTACCTAAAAAGATGCAAAAAACATTTTTATAAGAATGAAGGGACTCTACAGTAGGGTGCAGCATTGAAGGTATGTGGGATTTGGGCATTTCCACATTATAAGGGGAGGGAAAGTTCCCACCCAAATGTGAACTGATCTACCCTCCCCCACCCCACCTATGGAGCCAGAGTCAGAGCCAGCACAACAGAATCAGTGAGTGAACGAGGGACTCCTCTGGAGTGAGCAAAGGGCAGCTTTAGGTCTTGGGTGCTGACTAAGACCACCAAGGACCTACCCCTGAGAACAGTTACACCCAAAAACCTGGCACATGGGTGGGGAGAGCAGACCTTGGGTGCAAAGAGCCAGCGCAAGCCCAAATCAACGAATGAGTGAGGGGCACCTCTGGAGTGAGAAAGGGGCTGCTCTAGGTCTGGGGTGCTGACTAAGACCACCAAGGACCTACCCCCAAGAGCAGTTACCCCTGAAATCCCCTCGGGCGGGGGGGGGGGCACAGACTGTGGGCATCCCCGGAAGGTAGCCCAGCTGCGGAGATTCAAGAGCTTGCCTCAGGCAAAATCCTTGCTCCTTAACTCCATACACAGAGAACCTGCCCAGTTCACTCAGATATCTGACCAAAAAGAGAAGGTGATGGCTAATTGCACACAGGAGCCCCAAACTCCTTAAAAAAAAAGCAAAAAAAAAGACAGTAACTCTTGAAAATTTTTACAGAGGAAAAACCCAGGTTACAGAGGATATACAGGAGGAAATTCAAACAAAACTAAAACCTTTTAAAAAATGGAAATTGTCCACAAGCCCTGGAAGAATTTAAATCGGAGCTTATCAAAAAGATGGACGTCTTCTGGCAAGAGAAATGAGGAATGGTTCAAAAAGAGAATCAAAAAATTATAGCTGAAAATAAAAAAAAATGATAACAGAAAATCAATAGGTTAAAGCAGAAAACCAGGCCTTAAGGACCAGAATTGAGCAACTGGAAGACAATGATCTTGCAAAACAGCAAGAATTAATAAAGAAAAATCAAAAGACTGACAAAATAGAAGAAAACATAAAATATCTCACTGACAAGATGACAGATCAGGAAAACAGAGGAAGGAGAAACAATTTGAGAATCATTGGTCTACCTGAAAAGCCAGAAATAAACAGAAATCTTGACATCATACTAACAAGAAATGATCCAAGAAAACTGCCCTGATGTTCTTGAACAAGAGGGCAAAGAAGATATTGAAAGAGTTCATAGAACACCCTCTACATTAAATTCCCTAAAGAAAACTCCCAGGAATGTAATTGCCAAATTCCAGAGCTTTCAAGTTAAGGAGAAAATCCTGCAAGAAGTCAAAAAGAGACAATTCAGATACCAAGGAGCACCAATCAAGATCACACAAGACATGGCAGCTTCCACAATAAAGGACCACAAAGCCTGGAACATGATATTCAGAAAGGCAAGAGAACTGGGTCTTCAAACAAGAATCTCCTTTTCATTAAAACTGACTATATACTTCCAGGGGACAGTATGGGCATTCAACAAAATAGAAGATGTTCAAGTATTTGTAAGGAAAAGACCAGAACTAAGTGGAAAGTTTGATATCCAATCACAAAGATGAAGAGAAACATGAAAAGGTAAATATGAAAAAGAGGGAAAAGGAGAAAAATATATTTTTTTGTATTCAAACTCTTTTCTATAAGGGCTACAATTACATCAAATTATATATACTAATATATGGGGAAATGTTATTCGTAACTCTCAAAAACTGTATTCATTATAATAGTAATTAGAAGAATCACTCAGAAAAATATTGGGGCATTACAGGTTAAAAGATGATATGAAAAAAAAAGAGAAAGGGGTGAATAGAAGAGGGCATCAAGCAATACTTTAAGACACAAAATAAATAGAATAATCTTTTTCACACAAAGATATAGATGGGAAGGGGATGGGAAGAATAGTCCTATTAGAAGGAGAGGAAGAGAATGCTAATAGAGAAAACTTAAACTTTACTCTCAGAGAAATCAACTCCGGGAGGGAAAAGCATCTAGATGCATTGGGATCTTGAATTCTATCTTATCCTACAGGATAAGGGAGAAGGTGAAACCAAGGAGGGTTGGAGGGAGGGAGTACAAAAAATGAGGGAAGGAGAGGGGGGAGGGAACTTAACAGACCCTAAGTAAAAACAAAAAGGGGAAAAAAGGGAGGGACAAGAAAGGGAAGCATATCAAGGGAGGGGAATAGGGGGATTGACTAAAAGTAAACCACAGGGTTAAAAGGATATAGCAAAAGAATAAAGTATAGAACTAGGAGAGAATATCAAAATGTTAGGGAACTCACAAGTGACAATCATAACTCTGAATGCGAATGGGATGAACTCACACATAAAAAGTAGACAAATAGGAGAGTGGATTATAATCCAAAACCCTACCATATGTTGTCTTCAGGAAACACACATGAGATGGGTAGATACTCAAAAGGTCAGAATTAAAGGGTGGAGTAAGTTCTATTGGGCCTCAACTGATAGAAAGAAGGCAGGAGTTGCAATCATGATATGTGACAAAGCCAAAGTAAAAATAGACCTGATTAAAAGAGATAGGTAAGGTAAATAAATCCTGATAAAAGGGAACATGGACAATGAGGAAATATTGCTAATCAACATGTATGAGAGAAATGGTATAGCACCCAAATTTATAATGGAGAAACTAGGAGAATTGAAGGAGGAAATAGATAGTAAAACTATAGTAGTGGGATTCCTGAACCTACCACTATCAAATTTAGATAAGTCAAATAAAAAATTAAATAAGAAAGAGGTAAAAGAGGTGAATGAAATCTTAGAAAAATTAGAATTAGTAGATATATGGAGAAAAATAAATAGGGACAAAAAGGAATACACCTTCTTTTCATCAGCACATGGGATTGACCATATATTAGGTCATAAAGACATGGCATACAACTGCAGAAAAGAGAAATAATAAATGCAAACTTTTCAGATAATAAGGCAATAAAAATAATGATCAGTAAGGGTTCAAGTAGAGTTAAATCAAAAACTAATTGGAAATTAAATAATATGATTCTCCAAAATCTACTAGTCAGAGAACAAATCATAGAAACAATTGATAATTTCATTGAAGAAAATGACAATGATGGGACATTCTTTCAAACTCAATGGGATGCAGCCAAAGCAGTACTTAGGGGAAAATTTATATCCTTGAGTTTATATATTAACAAATTAGGGAGGGCAGAGATCAATGAATTGGACATGCAAATCAAAAAACTTGTAAGAGAACAAATTAATAATCCCCAGAAGAAAACCAAATTAGGGATCCTAAAAATTAAGGGAGAAATTAATAAAATCAAAAGTGATAGAACGATTGAACTAATAAATAAGACTAGAAGCTGGTACTTTGAAAAAAATAAACAAAATAGACAAAATACTGTTCAATCTAATAAAAAAAAGAAAAACAAATTAATAATATTAGGAATGAAAAGGGATAACTCACCTCCAATGAAGAGGAAATTAAGGCAATCATTAAAAACTATTTTGCCCAATTATATGGCAATAAATATGCCAATCTAGGTGGTATGGATGAATATTTACAAAAATATAAATTGCCTATATTAACAGAAGAAGAAATAGAATTTTTAAATAATCCCATATCAGCAAAAGAAATTGAACAGGCCTTCAAAGAACTGCCTAAGAAAAAATCCCCAGGGCCTGATGGATTCACAAGTGAATTCTATCAAACATTCAAAGAACAGCTAATCCCAATACTATACAAACTATTTGACATAATAAGCAAAGAGGGATTTATACCAAATTCCTTTTATGACACAAATATGATACTGATTCCAAAGCCAGGCATGTCAAAAATGGAGAAAGAAAACTAGAGACCAATCTCCTTAGTGAACATAGATGCAAAAATCTTATACAGGATTCAAGCAAAAAGACTTTAGCAAGTAATCACAAGGGTTATATTCAGTATGATCAGGTGGGATTTATACCAGGAATGCAAGCATGGTTCAATATCAGGAAAACCATCCACATAATTGATCATATAAATAATCAAACCAACAAAAATTACATGATTATTTCAATAGACACAGAAAAAGCCTTTGACAAAATACAACACCCATTCCTATTAAAAACACTAGAAATTATAGGAATAGAAGGGTCTTTCCTAAAAATAATAAACAGTATCTCTCTAAAACCATCAGCCAACATCATCTACAATGGGGATAAACTAGATGCATTCCCAATAAGATTAGGAGTGAAACAAGGATGCCTGTTATCACCTTTATTATTTAACATTGTACTAGAAACACTAGCAGTATCAATTCGAGAAGAAAAAGAAATGGAAGCTATTAAAATTGGTAATTAAGAGACCAAGCTATCACTCTTTGCAGATGACATGATGGTCTACTTAAAGAATCCTAAAAAAATCAACTAAAAAGCTAGTCAAAATAATCAACAACTTTAGCAAAGTTGCAGGATACAAAATAAACCCATATAAATCATCAGCTTTTCTATTTATCTCCAACACATCTCAGCAGCAGGAATTAGAAAGAGATATTCCATTTAAGATCACCCTACATAATATAAAATACTTAGGAATCTATCTGCTGAGACAAAAACAGGAACTATATGAACACAACTACAAAACACTTTCCACACAACTAAAACTAGGTCTGAGCAATTGGAAAAACATTAACTGCTCATGGGTAGGATGAGCTAACATAATAAAAATGACCATCCTACCTGAACTTATCTATTTAGTGCCATACCCGTCGAATTTCCAAAAAACTTTTTTACTGAATTAGAAAAAGCCATAACAAAGTTCATTTGGAAGAACAAAAGATCAAGATATCCAGGGAAATAATGAAAAAAATACAAAAGAATGTGGCCTTGCAGTTTCAGATCTCAAGGTATAATATAAAGCCATGGTCATCAAAACAATTTAATACTGGATGAGAGACAGAAAGGAGGATTAATGTAATAGACTTGGGGTAGGTGACCTCAGCAAGACAGTCTATGATAATCTGAAAGATCCCAGCTTTTCGGACCAAAATCTACTATTTGATAAAAACTGCAGGGAAAATTGGAAGACAGTGTGGGAGAGATTAGACTTGGATCAACAATTCATGCCCTACACCAAGATAAACTCAGAATGGGTGAATGACCTGAACATAAAGAAGGAAACTATAAGTAAATTAGGTGAAGACCGAATAGTATACATGTCAGACCTTTGGGAAGGGAAAAAATTGAAAACCAAGCAAGACTTAGTCACAAAATGTAAAATAAATAATTTTCACTACATCAAATTAAAAAAAAGTTTTTGTACAAACAAAACCAATGCAACCAAAATCACAAGGGAAATAACAAACTGGGAAACAATCTTCATAACAAAAACTTCTGACAAAGGTCTAATTATTCAAATGTACAAAGAACTAAATCAACAGTACAAATAATCAAGCCATTCTCCAATTGATAGATAGGCAAGGGACATGAATAGGCAATTTTCAGTCAAAGAAATCAAAACCATTAATAAGCACATGAAAAAGTGTTCTAAATCTCTTATAATAAGATAGATGCAAATCAAAACATCTCCGAGGTACTACCTTACACCTAGCAGATTGGCTAACATGACAGCAATGAACAGTAATGAATGCTGGAGGGGATGTGGCAAAGTAGGGACACTAATTCATTGCTGATGGAGTTGTGAATTGATCCAACCATTCTGGAGACCAATTTGGAACTATGCCCAAAGGGTGATAAAAGACTGTTTGCACTTTGATCCAGCTATAGCACTGCTGGGTTTGTACCCCAAAGAGATAATAAGGAAAAGGACTTGTACAAGAATATTCATAGCTGCACTCTTTGTGGTGGTAAAACTTGGAAAATAAGGGATGCCCTTCAATTGGGGAATGGCTGAAAAAATTGTGGTATATGTTGGTGATGGAATACTATTGTGCTAAAAGGAATAATAAAGTGGGGGAATTCCATGGGAACTGGAACAACCTCCAGGAAGTGATGAATAGAGAAAGGAGCAGAACCAGGAAAACATTGTTCACAGAGACTGATACACTGTGGTACAATCAAATGTAATGGACTTTTCCATTAGTGGCAATGCAGTGATCCTGGGCAACTCGGAGATATCTATGAGAAAGAACACTATCCACAGTCAGAGGAAAAACTGGGAGTCAAAACACCAAAGAAAAACAACTACTTGATTGCATGGGTCAAGGGGATTTGGCTGGGGATATAGAATCTGAATGAACATCATTGTGCAAATACCAACAATATGGAAATGACTTTTGATCAAAGAGACTTGTAATGCCCAGGGGAATTGTGCCTCCACTACAGGAGGGGAGGGGTTTAGGGAAGGGAAGAAAGAATGGAAAAATGATTTTTGTAACCAGGGAATAATGTTCAAAATTGACCAAATTAATAAAAAATAAAAAAATAAAAAAAGAAAGAATAGAGAAAGAAATTTGTGGGATGTGTTTTAATGAATGACCAAAGAATTTCTCTACCACTTCAGCCTTAGCAACTAATATTTTTGCACCAACTGTAATTATTTTCTTGATGGTCATTTTTTGCAAATACTGATTTATAAGTCTGTAATACAAAGTGACTAAATGCCCTATGTTTCTTTTAATCCTGAATGACTTAAACAAGTTATTGAAAATCAAAAATAGGAAATGAAGAAAAGAAAGGACATAAATACCAATTATAATAATTCAATCCATAAATTGAATATAAATTAATTGCCAAAATCAAGGCCCAGAGAATCCTCAAGGTATGTTGTTAGTTAGAAAACCTGTGACTTATTTTCCAAACAGAAAGATCCAACTGCCAACTGAAACACTAGGTTAGAGTTATTTGAGAAATCTTAGGTAGGAAAATAGATAATGAAGGGCAGTAAAGTTTTATAGAAAAGAAAGAAAAAATGGAGAATAAAATCAATTTAATAAAATCTTAGTAAGATACTAACTAAACAAAATCATCTCAAGATCATTCCCAGATGGAAATAGAAAAAATATTACAAATTAAATGGAAAAGATTTACAAAACAATTCAACTTTTCCTCCGTTAACAATAGTGGAATCATTGATTATATTTTGACTATAACATTACAAAATCTGAAATGCTTACAGAGAAGAGAAACGTGACACTAAAGGCAACAAAGTTGAGAAAAGTTACCATGTTGGACTAAATATATGAATAGAAGAGATATGTGCTGGAGATGATCTAATTGTTCAATTGACATACAAGGAAGGTATTAGAAGGGGAAGGAATGGAGGATGCTATAGGCTTGAAAAACATGTAGAATTCAATAATTTAAAAAAAGTAACCAACAGAAGTTTAAAAAAAAAACTACTGACCAATATGCCTTCTCTTTTATCTATACAAAATATTTATATGAATTGAGAGTATCCTCATTGAAAGGAATTCAAAGGGGAAAAGCAGGTTTTCAAGAGCAACACATTAAAAATGGACTACATCTTTATAACCTCACACTGAATGAAAAACTGTAGAGAATATATAATCCTATTGTGCTTATTGTTTCTTTATTTTAAAAAGCACTTGTTTATTTGTAAAATAGCAATAATAACAAAAGCAGTCATTTGCAATCTCTCTTGAAATAAACTTTCTTTCACTGATATATTAAATTCATTCATGATTCATTTTAAACTACTTGTAATTGTGAAGAGTAGAGTTGTTCGGTCTTTTTCTCAGGGAGATAAGGGAAAGAGGAAATGAACCCGTATGTTCCAAAATAATTATAGCAGTTCTCTTTGTGGTAGCAAGGAATTGGAAGCAAAGGGATGCCCATCAATTGGAGAATGGCTGAAGAAATTGTGGTATATGATTGTGGTCGAATACAACAGTGGCATAAGAAATAATAAACATAATGATTTTTAAAAAACTTGAAAAGAACTATATGAAATAATGAACAGTGAAATGAATAGAGCCACGACAACATTATATAGAGCCATAATGTGGCTCTGAGTGCTACCTCCAGAAAATTAACAGAGAAGTGAAATATGAAAGATTTTATTTACATGTACATGTTAACCACCTTGAGGATATCTTTTTTCATGTAGGGCAGGTGGGGAAGGGCTGGGAAACTAGTGGACAGGATTTATTATATAGACAGAAAGAAAAGTAAGACAAATATTTTATCTACTTCTCCCTTCTGATACCCCCATTGCATTCTCCAGAATCAAGGAAACAAAAATACTTGGAATATGAAGCCTTTTCCTAGTGAGCCCCACCCAAGGCTAAATTATGTCATTCTGTACCTGACAGGAATTATGGTTTCAAAAGTAAAGTTCTATGATTCTCCAATGTGTAGAGGGATATTACTTCTGATTAGCAAAATAGGATCTCAGAGAGAAATGGGTGAATGATAGATGGGGAAGAAGAGATGAACTGCAGATTTTGAATGGCAAACAGGAGGACCCTAGAGCAACAGAAATATGAGGAAGAGCCAGAATCTTAACATGACCCTAGCTTCCCGTTAACTGCACTACAGAACCTGGTAAGTGTGAACTTCTTGGATGAAATCATTCTCTGCGCAATTGACTTCAGATGTCATCCTATTTTTTTCATTGGTTTTTGTATCTCCAGATCTTGTTTATCCTATCACATAAATCAACCTGCACTACCTTCCCAATTACTATTTTATTGCTTATTCAGATTAATATTTTACCCATTATGTCATTGTTTATTGTATAATGGTTTTGGGAAAGGGAAGCTAAACTGGCCAAGATTAAGCTGACATAACTTTCATAGTTGGGGGGACACCTCTTCTAGACTCCTAGAATGACCAAAGAAAGTGTCTTTTATCTTTACCCTGTTCCCATCTTAGAAGTAAACTGAAAATATCTGAAGTAAAATAGATATAATTCTAGCACAATATAATATCTGTTGAAGACAGAAAAGTGAATCATATAAATCCTAATTTCCATAATGGTGGGATTCTTGTCTCTCATATACAGAAGAGGCTATTCCAGATCTATCTAAATATCCCTATTAGAAGGGATCAGCTATCATTGTTCCAGTAATAAAGGATGTTTAGACTTCATTAATCACATAGAATGAGCAACTAGGTATCATAATGGATCTGTTGTGGAATGCTGGATCTGTTGTGAGAAGACTCATCACCCTGAGTTCAAATCTGGCCTCAGACATTTAATGGCTGTGTGACCCTGTATAAGTCATTTAACCCTGTTTATTTCAGTTTCCTCTTGTGTAGAATGAGTTGGAGAAGGAAATGGCCAACCGCTCTGTATCTTTGTCAAGAAAACCCCAAATGGGGTCATGAAGAATCAGGCATGAATGAAACAACTAAATAACAAAAAATCATATAAGAAGTGAATGTGAAATCTACTCACTGATCTCAAGGAGTTTAATAGTCTATAAAATCATACATAATAAATGAATCATAAAATGTCCACAGATTCACTTGCATCCAGAATGATAGTATTTTCTATCATAAATGATGTGAAATGTAACCTTTCCACAAAGTGCACCTTGTTCATTCCACATATCAGGTTAATAGCCAATATAACAGTTGAAGATAAGCTTAGAAAATTGGGGAGAAATGACTCTTTCAAATAATAGATACAGGATTATGATATACTATCAACAGTGGAGGTTAGGAAACAGGTATGAATTAATAAGAAAAAGTATTAAGTTGAACATTCATGTAAGGAAATAGTGGAGAGGGGGTAAAGAAAATGGCATGGGAAGGTAATTTTTTTTATTCTGTTTAGATTTTGCAGCTAGGAAGCATGCACTAATGTATGTGGCATATTTTTGAAGATTTTTTTTGTGGATTATGGGCTAATATTACCTAATTTCTGGCATTTTTTTTCATTTTTATTTAGAACTTTTTTTCTTTCTCTAGTAATTTCTATCACAGAACTTATTAAGTACTGTACTATGATGCTTTATTACTTCCATATTGTTTGCCTATTTCAGTTTTTTACAAAGTAGCAAATTTATTCTTAATTGTTACTGCTTTATAAGCAAGTTCTACTCTTAGGTCTCTTCCATTTCCACTTTTCACCATTAGGATCTAGACTTTTTTCCTCCTAATGAATTTTGTAAATATTTTGTGTATTTCTATAATCTCTTGAGACTTTGATTGGCATGGTACAAAATCTTTCAAACGATTTAGGTAATATGAACATTTTATCATATAGCAAAGTCTTACCATCAAAATTATTTCTTAAATTGTCTTCCTTTATCTATTTAAATACTTTGATAATGATATGCATGAAAGCCTGATGGGTGGGCTTAGTAGGCTAACAGTCAAATATTTTATTTCTTTTGTAGTTATTTTGAATAATATTTCCCTTTTATATTTTCTTCCTGGGTTTGATTAATAACATAAAGAGAGGATAGTGTTTCTGTGGATTCATTTTGTACCCTATTACCTCAATTAAGCTATTAATTCCTTCAAGTAATTTTCTTTATTCAAGGCTCCAGAGTTCTTAAGGTAAAACATCATTTTTTTAATAATAGTGCATTCACAAAGAGATCTTATGGAAACTCTTTGATTCCTCCTTTGCATCAATTAGGTTGATATTGTTGAAAGAATTTATTGAAGAATCAGTTTTCAAATGAAAACTACCTTCTTCTCTGGAGTTATCTCCTCAGATCACAATAGTTGAAAACAGTAGTCTTGATTTTGGATTCAGAGTACTTGGTTTCAAGTTTGACCTATAGTCTATGTGTAAAAGTCACTGGATTCAAGTTTCCTCAAGTATAAAATGATTCAGAGTTGGTCTAGATGGTCTCTGGGTGTTTTCCAGATCCAGATATATGATTTTTCTGATTATGTCTTCTAATTAGTTGTGAAACCATGCTGCACGTGGAAAATACTCAATGGTGGAGGTGATGGAAGTGATGTTGACTAAAATACATATTGAAACTAAGACTACCAGGAAAGAGAAATACGAAAGAAATCTCACCCTTCTGTGGTATTCAAAGTTTGGAGGGTGACTTGTATATAAATGCTCTTTTAGTGTTCTCAAAACAGCATATTTTTAGTGATTTCCTTTTTGAGGGTAATAAGATCTAGTGGCTTTCATAGTTCACTGAAATTTTCCAATTATATGTCAGTGGAATTGAATAATCTTGTATGTACAATGTATTGTGTTTGGAAGTAATAATAATTAAAATTGGGACAGAGTAAATTAAATAAGGTCAATCAAAAATTAATCAAATAAATGAATTTTATTTGAAATTAGCATCTAGAAGTTAAATGCCTTCTTATATTAGGCTGATGCAAGACATTATGCAAGATAAACCCTCCCATGTTTTACCTAATAATTAACCAAACTTGGAATTACTGTTCCCTGTTGAATTTCTTTTCTTACCACTTATTAAGATTACCTGTTCCAGTTGCCCAAGTTTTGGGCAGGGATTGAAGTGTAGCATAAACTTGCATATAAATCTGTGAGCCACAAATCAAGGAACTAGATTTGATTTTTTTTTAACATACCCCCCACCTTATTCAATGTTAACATCTCATTGACGGTAGGAAGGAGTTTTCCATGGTCTACTACTATCAATTCCCATCTCAAAGATTGCAAAAGAAAATGTGGGATTGTATTCATTACTCTTCCTTTTTTTTTTGTTTTGACTTCCCATAACCTCCATCCATTCTGGTTTCCTTCAGTGATTATTGCCCCACATTATAGATTCAAGAGAGTCACCATAAGATATAAAGCATACTTTCTAGTTTAGTTCATCAGAGGAAGAAAAATGAAGCGAAGACAACTGGGTTCTGTTGCTGTGAGTTTTATATGTAACTCTGAAGCAACATTCTCATGAATCCTCTGCCTTGTGCACTAAATGCTCAGAGTGTTGAGGAGTGAATTCAGACATTAGTCGGTTCCCTATCCTGAGTTCACATTTCAAAGGAATTCATATGCTTCCTGAGGAAAGATGATGCTGATCACTATAATACAGCTTTGAATCATCACTGTGGAGTTATATAGTATGAAGCTTTTTTTAAGACCATCTTTATAAAATGGATTGTACAAATTCCCTTGATATCCAAAAACTTGCCCCAGTTTCTAGGAATCAGCAGACCATTGATTTGTATATACTTCATTTATCTAAAAAAATTAAAACATATATAATTAATCACCATTTATCACTCAATAAAAATGTGCTAGACATTGAGCTAGGTAATTGAGATCCAAAGATTAAAAGTCCCTGCATTCAGGGAGATTATAATAATTATATATATATATATATATATATATATATATATATATATATAAGATGAAGTCTTCATTTTAATTAGTGATATAAAAATAAATATAAAATACATATAAAGCAGTTTAAGGAGGCTGAACTAGCAGTTGGGATTGGGAAGAGACAGTCCAGAAATGATTCATATAGCAAGTGACAATTGAGCTGAATCCTGAAACAAAATAATGGGCAGATAGGTGGTACAATGGATAGAGCATTGGTTTTGGAGTCAGTAAGCCTGAGTTTAAATGTGACTTTGAGTATTTTCTAGCTGTGCCTTCCTGGGCAAGACAGTTAAAAGTTGTTGTTTCAGTTTCCTCATCTATAAAATGGGGATAATAATATCACCTACTTTCCAGGGTTGTTGTGAGGCTTCAAATAAGATCATAATTTTAAAGTACTTAGAACAATGGCTTGCGTATAGTAAACACAATACATTTCAACTATTGTTATTATTAATGCTATTGTATGAACAAAAGTCCTAGTTTAAATGATCATTTGCTCTCTTGTAATGGTCATACTTGTAAAGTTAAATAGAAATATATGAATGGTTCCTCAATGGGGAAAGACATTTTACAACTAGGAAAGAGGTGGTTTTTATTCATCCTATGGCTTTTGTCTTTTTTTCCTGATTAATTTGTAAGCAGCATGGTAAAATATTGCCTGATTTTGAATGAGAACAAGTACCTCTGCCTTATATTGCTTTGTGTGGCTTAAGACAAAGCATTTAACTTATCAGCAGTTTAGGCAAATCTCTGATAATAAATTCCAGAGTAGTTGTCACCCTCCAATGGTAGAGGGAGTTTGAGTTTCCTCTTTCAGGAATTCTCTATACCAAAAAAATCTTGGATGTCTAATCCTTATCTCTATTCCTACTTTGGAAAAGAATCCCTCTGCTCCCCAGTAAATTTTTGTCATGTCTATAAAATCAACCAAATAACCATTTTACAGTCTTTTCCTGATTTTACCTCCTTATTACAGTGAGACTGTCTCCAAAATCAGAAAAAAAAATAAATGAGAATCACCCTCTCTCATGTCTTCTCAGATTTCATGGATTATTTGTGGTTCATTAATTAACAGTAGAGGCTTCTCTCAAATCAGAGAGTGTGGAATAGATGGATAGGTATTGCATTTACTCACACAAGTTAGCACTACATTATTTTGTTGGTATGGCAGACCTGTGTCTTTTGCTGAATCAATCCATTGATTCAATGATTCATTGAATCAATCCATTGATTCAATGTTTCATTGATTCAATCCATTGATTCAATGTTTCATTGATTCAATCCATTGATTCAGCAAAAGACACAGTCCATACACCATTCATTCACACACCAGGATATTGAGAGATTCGTACAAAACATTCCTTCCTTTGAAGATGACTTGATTGTGATTATTTAAAAAATTTAGAGCAGTTTTTGAACATATGATCTTAGTTGGGTTGATATTGAAAATTTGTTGCAAATCTTTTTTTTTTAAAACAAATGTATTAGTTCCAAGGCAGAAGAGAGCTAAGGGCTAGGCAATAGGGCTTAAGTGACTTGCCCAGGGTCACATAGCTAGGAAGTATCTGAGGTCAGATTTGAACCCAGGAACTCCAGTCTCTAGGCTTGGCTCTCAATTCCCTAAACCAACCAGCTGCTACCATTACAAATCTTTTTTACAGAAAGAGAAAAATAAAATCATATCTCTTATTAATCAGGCCCAAGGAAGGAGAGTAATTCATTGGCTATGTGAGGACTCAAAATGGAATGGCAACAATAAACAAGATTACACAAAACTATGCCATGTGAGAAAGGTATTATTCACAGCAATGAGAGCTTATTCTGACAGACCAGGCACATGGATGAAGTTTGAGAATCTTAAGTAAAAAACTGCTGAAAATCCCTCCCAATTCATGGATAGATTTATTAAACTGAGAGGTAGATATACAGACTTGGATCTTTCCAGAGATAGGGATATCAGGCAGATAAGAAAGAAGTTTGTAGAAAATGTTGTAAATGGTAAAAGATTATTTTAAAACCAACTGCCTGAACTGGTATAGTATGGACCTTGAAGAATTGAGGAGAGTAGCCATTTACATAATTAATGATCACTAGAGAAAAGATGAAGATAACAGTCACTCAGTAGAGGAATTAAAGAAAGAAATTAAAATTTTAAGAGAACAAGTTGAAAAAGAAAGAGCAAATTGAGTAGTGGCTATAGCTCCTTTGCAAGAATCCACAAATAAAACACCAAAGTGTTATTTATGTGTAAAAACGTGTCACTTAATATTAAATCAAAGAAACTGGAATCAGGTATTCAATAACTTAAATTTTAGGAATAATGGTCATTTCAAAATTAACAATAATTATAGATATAATAATAATCATAATAAAAACAACTACAGAGATAATAATCCAAATAGGTCAAGTCAAGACTCACAACAGTATATACAAAATGGGGCTTGTATGCTTTATACTTAGAGTGGAAATCCCCCTCAACAAGGGGACCCCCACAGAAATAGCCAAGGATCTTCATGAAGGTCTGAGAGGAGAGAAAGGATTCTGGAATCAGAGAGTGAAACCCTTAATTTCCCAGATCCTGATATTCTAACACCAGTTATCCCAGTGCATTCTACCCCACATAGTAATGAACCTCATGTAACCCTAAAAGTTGGGAACACATATTATGATTGCCATTATGATTACCTCCTAGATACTGGAGCTTCCAGATCAATTTTGTTGAGTAAACCAAATGCTGAATCCAATTCTATTGGCTCTCTAAATGTAGCAGGTGTATGAGGAACACCTCTAAAGATTCCAAAGCTTTCCCAATTGAATGGTATTTGTGGGACCCTTATCAGTAGAACATTTTTTTCTTTTAATGCCTGATTCCCTTGTTAAGAAGAGACCTATTATGTATACTTAGATCCACAATAACATGCTCTCAAGATGGTTCTATGGCACTAGAATTGCCTGAGGAATCTTTAAATTTTCTCCTTATACTTCTCTCAAACAGTCAGGAGGTGAAATAGTCTCCCACCTTTGAAATACCAGCTGATATATTTGAATCTCTCTTGGCCACATCTTCTTCCGATGTAGGCCTACTTAAAATAGCTGTTCCTGTACAAATTAAAACAAAAGGTGGCCAACCTCCTTTTATTCCTCAGCATCCCCTATCAAAAGAGGCAATTGAGGTAATTACTCCAGTAATAAATTCATTAATTGAGCAAGGAATAATAATTCTTTGAAATTCTGACTATAATACACTTATTTTACCTAATAAAAAGCCAAAATTGGCTCAGATGAAAAATATGTATATTGATTTGTACAAGCTTTAAGGGCTGTAAATAATCATGTCATAAAAAGACATCCTGTAGTTCCAAGCCCAACTACAATAATCTTCTCTATTCCTAGCACAGCTACAAACTTTACTGTAGTAGATTTGTGTTCAGCACTCTTCTCAATACCAATTCACAAAGATTTCAGGAAAATATTTGCCCTTACATGGAAAAGTTCCCAATGGACCTGGTGTTGGCTACCATAAGGGTTCTTGGACAGTCCTACAGTATTCTCACAAATTTTTAATTAAGACTTAGAAAATATGATTAATATTTAATACAATATATGGATAGTTTGCTCCAGGCCTCACCAAATGCCACAATATGCCAAGAAGATAGCAAACATCTTCTTTAGAACTACATAAGAGAGGCCAGAAAGTCTCAAAGGCAAAGGTTCAGTGGTGTATCCCAAGTGGAATATTTAGGGTTTGTTTTAACTGCTGGTGCCTGTTCCATTTCCCCTAAGCACATTGAAGGTATTAAAAAATTGAGCACTCCTTCCACTAAGAAACAGTTGAGAGAAATTTTAGCAGCAACAGGATTTTGTAGATAATGGATCCCTTTCTATGGGGAAATCACTAAACCCTTAATAGCATTAAAAAAAATTAAGTCTCTGAAATATTTAGATTAGAGGTGGAATATGTGTCAGCTTTTTAAAAATTAAAACAGGTTGTCCTGTCTGCCCCTGCTCTAGGCATTCCAGATTACAAAAAGCCATTTACTTTGTGTATACATGAACAGAGAAGGGTGGCTTCAGGTGTTTTAACCCAAATTTTGGGACCAGTTCAGTGTCCAGTTGCTTAATCCAACTGGACCTAGTAGCTCCAGGAGCACCACCATGTCTTAGAGGTGTAGCTGCCACAGCTTTATTAGTAGTTAAATGTGCTCATTTAGAATTGGGATACCCATTAACAATGATGTTCCCTCATGAAGTGGAAGCATTGTTGCTAAGGCATAGAACACAGGCATTTTCTGATCAAAGACCCGCAAGATATGAAGTAACCTTGTTGGGTAACAAGAATATTATTTTAAAATGTTGTACAACTCTTAACCCTGCCCCCTTGCTTCCAGATTTCCCAGTTTCAGGAGAACCTTTGCATAGTTGTGAATCTTTAGTGTCCATGGCTGAAAAGCCTTGAGATAATCTTCTGGACACTCCTTTAGACAAACAAGATCTAGTCTTATTCATTGATGGTTATTCTTTCATGAGAGATGGCAAATTTTACACTGGAGCTGCTGTAGTCACTACCACTCTGTGGTCAGCTTCATTGACCTCAAATATAAGTGATCAAGGTGCAGAATGTATTCCTCTAAAACAGGTCTGTATAATTGCCAGAGACAAAAAAGCAACAATTTATATGGATTCCAGGTATGCACTTAGAATTTCTAATGCAGTGGGTATGTTATGGATTCAAAGGGGTTTTTAACATCAGCTGGAAAATGTATAGCAAATGCAGAAACAATGAAATTCTTTGTGCTCTCCAGCTACCCAAAGCCCTAGCCTGAGTTCACTGCTCTGCCTATATAGGTGGAACTGACTCTGTCTCTAAAAGGAACCACTAGGCAGATACTGCCTCAAAACTCACTGCCTTAGAAGGGCCTGAATTAATTTAACTTTGGAAAAAAGTGACCAAGGAGATTAATCTCTTTCCTATAATGAAAAGGAAGTGTAAAAATGGAAACAAAAATTAAAAGCAAAAAAGGTCAATGGAGTGTGGGAGTCATCTAAAGAAAAAACTCCTGATTTCTAGAAGCTTTAATCACCAAATATGCCAATTTTTCATAAAAATGGTCACTTTGGCACCCAGGGCATTGTAGAGTATGGATAGCCCCTGCTATAACTACTATAGCCTCTAAAGTATGTGCAGTCTGTCCCACCTGCTAAGCATATAACCAACACACCTTTTATGGCAAAGCTTTTGGTGAACATCCACTGATTTACCTTTTTAACATATGAAAATTGATTTTATTTCAATGCCAGAGCTTGAACATTATAAATTTTGTCTAGTCATAGTGGATCAGCTATCCAGATGTCCAGAAGCATTTCCTACTGCCCGAGCCACAGCAGCTTTTGTTGCCAATGTACTCTTAAACGACATTATTCCTTGCTTTGGCCTGCCAGCGCATATTGATTCAGATAGAGGAATTCATTTTACTGATTTGTTTTTATCTCAAATTTATTCCTAATTAGGGATAACTCCTAAATTCCATGTACTGTAGCATCCCCAGATCTCAGGACAAGTTGAAAGAATGAACAGAGAACTTAAGAGCATGATTGGAAAACTCTTCACTGAAACTCATTTAAAATGGCCTAAAGCTCTCCTTCTAGCTCTATTTTATCTCTGAAGCAGGCCTACGGGAGATCTACACATCTCGCCTCTTGGACTTCCCCCTATACAGGCTAAGCTTTTTTCTCCTGCATATACCTCACTAGTACAGGAGGACACTTCTATTGCTTCATATATACAGTAATTGCAGAACAAATTGTGAGAATGCCATGAATTCTGCAGTACAAGCAGGACCTATAAACTTTTCACTTCATGACCTACATCCAGGAGACAGGGTGTACATAAAGAACTTCCAGTGCACTGGAGCAACTCAGCCTTCCTGGGAAGGTCCATTTCAAATACTATTAACCATTCCAACAGCTATCAAAATTGGAGAAAATGATTCTTGGATTCATTGCTTATATGTAAAGAGAGTACCTTTTATTGACATTGTTTGATTGTATCCTGTAACATGCATTGGAGATAACATTCTATAGACAAGTGTCCACTGTTTTGGCTGACACATAGAATTTCTGAATTTTTTATGTTAGTGCTTTTCTTTTTCTTTTCAATAGAATATTCGATTTTTCCTTTCTTATTTCTTGTACCTAAAGTACATATAATCAACATTAAATTTTGATAGAATAAGTTTAAAATATTCATTTGCTCTAATATTAATGTCCCAAAGCTTTAGACTATGGAAACCTGCCATTGATTGATAAATGTTGAGGGACTGTTATTAATAATTGTGTCTGATTCCAGGAGAAGGGACCACAAAAGAGCCATTGAACAGTGCAAAGAAGCACAGGGTCAAGAAGATCAACAATCTTTGTGGGATTAATGAGATCTGTGCCAAGACAGAGGACTTGTTTGTGGTATGAGGTAGTGGTTCTTTGACATATGTCAGATACAGGTCTTCCTTGTGCCATATTATGACAAGTACCTAAGTCTGGCTGCCATTTTGGCTCCCCTATCCCTGAGAGTGAAGGTAAAATCAGACCAGGGAATGATAATTCCTTTTACATAAAAATCTACACCTTTTTCTCCCTTATAGTATGGTAACTTTATTTAGTCCTGGCTGCCACTGCATGTGTGGGACAGAAATCACTTTAAGTGGACCCTGATTTAAGAATTTGTTATGGGTTTATTCTTTTTTTTTTACTCAGAAATATTTGTATATATACATTTTGATTTTTGGTTTTGATTTTTATTTTCTTTACTCCAAAAGTTTAATTTTTTCTTCTTTTTTTGATGTTTTTGGTTTTTCTTTCAACACAACTCATATACCCCATAATTTAACCATGTATCCTGCATTTCTTCAGGTGTTGGTCAGCATCTTCCTCAGGGAGGCTTGCATAATTTTCATAAAATCCAAGATTTAAAAATTTTTTTGAGAGAAATTTCAGGAAAAGAAGCTTGCTAACCCCTTTGAATCAAGAAAGTGAACTGTTTGGAGAAAGTGCCATAAAGAAGCCTATACTGCATCAGAAGATTCAAAGTGAACTTTGGGATATAATTGATTGAACTGAAGGGGGTTGAACACATTTATTTTTAATAGAAACTCTTATAATTGGGTTTTTGTAAATGCACCTTACAAACATTGGTTTTTCTCTCCTTCTCTCTCTCTTTTATTTCCCTCTTATCTCCAACTACTGTGGTTTCCTCTTAGAAAAGTGCAATATTGTATTAGGTAGAAGATTTTTAGAGGTATAAGCTGGTTATGTTAAATGATCCAATGGGGAGACTAGTCTCTCAAAGAATCATAGGGGGGGTTGTGAAGAAAGAATTCTCTCCCCTTGACTATTTTTTAGCTAAAGTAATCAAGAACTCATAGCATCCCTACTTAACAATAAGTAAGAGAATTCATGAGTCACTTGCTAGAGTGTGTGACAACTTCAGAGGCCACTGTCCCACCCCTTAGCAGTGCTAGGCAAATTCAAAGAAAACAATTGATTCTTGTAAAGTGGGGAAGGGACTGGAAGTGATGTGGAAAGAGGACTATAAAAAACCCTGAACTTCCTGCTCAAGGGAGTTCACATTTTGAGCTTCTTTGGATTTCTTCTTTGGAGGACAACTTATCCTTTAGACTACTTCTTTGGAGGAATTTGCCTTTTGGACTTTTTCTTGGGAGTTCATCTCTGGAGACTGCATTAGTGAGCTAGGTGAATAGCTGGCCTACCTTTTCTGGCTTTTGGAAAGATTGGTTCTGGAGACTCCTTCCTTTCCTGGAGGAGGCTGTGTTGGTGGAACCCTTGCTGAAGACACCACCAAGTCCTCTGTCTGAAAATTAATAAGCCCTGGCAGGCTTGAGCCTGACTCTGGAGCAACACTTAGGTGGTAGGCTAGACATTTCTCTACCCTGTTCTTATATTTTCTACTTTCACTCTTTCTACCTCTTTATAAATAAAGCTACTCAAAGTCATTTTGACTTAAGCTATAATATTTTTAAATTGGTGACCACCATATTACTTTAAAACTTTCATATTATCATAAAAACCCAAATTTTAAATTCTTACATAAGTAATTATTAAACACCTATATGTGCTTAGTCACTGGAGAAAAAAATTCCTGTCATAAATGATATCATAGTGTAACTATATTAGAGGTAGCTAGGTAGTACAATGGATACAGCACTGGGCCTGTTAACAGGAAGTCTTGAATTCAAATCCAGCTTCCATAATTTAATATTTATTTGTCTTGTGGCAAATGTAAAGATGATATTAGAAAATAAGTATTGTTTTATTAGTTTAGGGATAAGAAGTAAAGTGGTTGGTTTGAGAAAAGAACTAGAGTTTGAAGCAGAACTGAGAGAACATGTTAATTCCAACTACTGACAGTTATAACCATTCAATCACTCTCTCTGGCAGTTGGGAGTTGGTCTCTGGCATTTGGCAGAGACACTCAGAGACTCTCTCAGGTTTGGAGGAGCGAATATTCTTGCCTCTCTCTCTATCTGAGGGAAAGATCTGAAGGAGATCAGTATTTTCCTTTCCCAACTTGAGGAACACTATTGAAAATCTATTAAGATTTTTATAGATTGGTTTATATATGAGAAGATCAAAGAAAAACCTGGTCTTTGGTTTGGACTCTGAGTCTAATAAGACTCAGAGTCCTAACTTCATTCTTGTTGAGACTCAACCAGTTAGCCTTTGCTATTGTATAATTTGAAGGCAAAGTTAAGATTTATAAGGATATTATTGGTAGTTTTTATTTAGATGGGATAAATTTGGATTAGTCAGATCAGGGAGGATTAGTGTAGCCTGGGAAACATAGGAGAAGTGGTTTCTTGGGGGAACCTGGGAGTTTATTTGGGTGGATTTAGAATCCCTTAGCATTAGAAACCCTTTATTTATCCTTATATATTTCAATAAACATTTTATGTTTATGATAAGAGTCTCTTTAGCATCCTTGTGCCTGGCCCTGAAGGGAAGTTCACATTTGAGCTTCACTTCATCACTGAGGATACTTTTGATTACCTCTATTAAAAGTATCCAAACAGTTTGAACCTGATTAGTAAGTTAAATAGTTTTGAAAAGTTTTGAACCTATATTGGAACAGTTTTTCCATCTAAATATTTTATTTTATTTAGCTTGCAAATTTATTTTTACACAAGTCACTTAATCTCTCTATTTGCCTTGATTTTCTCACCTGTAAAATGAAGCTAATAGCACCTGTCTCACAGAGTTGTTGTAAGATTCAAATGAGGTATTCGTATAGTGCTTACCTAGCACCTGACACATAGTAGTTGCTATATAAATGCTGATTCACTGTCTTCCCTTATAAAGACTTTCTGGAAGAGCTGGTATATCATGGAAAGGAAATAGGAATTCAGTGAGGTGGAGATAGAATTGGAATATTGAAGGGGAAGCCTAAGTAAAGATACATAGCTACAATATTCATTGTCATGGGTGAGGAATGACAAATTGGCTAGGTTGGAGTTGTGAAGGGGAGTATTGGAAAAAGTAGGTTTGAGGTACTTTATAAAAGTGGAAAGACAGAAGTTTGTAAGTGATCCTAGAGGAATTTGTGAGCCATTGGACTTTACTGAATCAGGGAGTTATATGATGAGATATGTGTTTCAGGAAAATCACTTGGATTGCATTTGGATCCATGAATTTCTCCATGGATTGGAGAAGAAAGAGTCTTTGAAGGAAGAGAGACCAATTAGAAAGATATTAATCTAGATGGGAGATTCTGATTGCCTGAACTAGGATAGTGGAGGTATGAATACAAAAAAAAAAAAAAGGACAGATATGAAAGATGGCATGGAAAGAGAAAAACAAGACTTGGCAACTGGTTGCAAATATGGTTTAATGTAAGGTAAAGTTGTAGGCTTGAGTGATTGAAAGATGGTAATATTCTTGACAGAAATAGTAAAGTTTAGAAAGGAAATGGATTTGGAAGGAGGGAACAACATTTGTTTATTTTTATTTCAGACATGTCAAGTTGTATATGGGATATACAACTCAATATGCAGAGAGATATTAGAGCTGGAAATATAGATCTCATACTCATCTGTCTAGAGTATAATTAAACCCATGGGAGCTGGTGAGATCAATGAAAGAGAGTTTAAAAAGTCATGAGAAGAAGATCCAGAAAAGAGCTTTAGGACATATGGACAGATAGGAGATAAGATACAAATGATAATCTAGGAAAAGAGGCTAAGAATAGTACTCATGTAAATGAGGATAAACAAGAGAAAATTCTCCATGGATTTCTTAACCATGCCCCTGAACCCCCTGAAAGATGCCTCCTCTCTATTTTTCACTTCATTTTTATGTGTTATTTTCTCCTTTCAACTGTAAGGTCTTTGAGAGCAGGGGCTTTCTTTTCTTTTTACTTTTTATTTGTATTTTAAGCACTTAGCACAGTACCTGGCACATATTAAGTGCTTAATGAATTCTTAGAAATTTCACTTTAATGAATATTTGCTGATTGCCCCCTCTCCCCACTACACTAGTATTTACTCTACCTTTAATACTACCTCAACCATTTATTTACTTTCTTTTCTTTACATACTCTTCCCCTCCGTATTTTAAGGACAAATATGTTTTGGGAATAATATGCATGATTAAATTAATGAGAAAAATTAAAGGATAGAGTGAGACTCTGGACAAGTGAGCATGTGTATATTTCCATGTCTGTTTGACTCATGAGGATTTAATAGAAATGTAGGAACTGGCAAAAAGAAGGTGAAAATAAGGCTTTATGAATAAATGAGAAAATTTAAAAATAAAATGAAGGTGACAGCTAGGTGGTTCAGTAAGTTAAGAACCAGGACCTTGTTGAAAATCTGGCCTCAGACACTTCCTGGCTATGTGACCCTGAGCAAGACACTTAACCCTCATTGTCTAGCCCTTATTATTCTTCTGTCTTGGAACCAATGTGCTCTATTGATTCTAAAACAGAAGGCAGGGGTTTTAAAAACAATATGAAATATGGACTATTTTTTATTTAGTATAAATCTGTGACCATATTTACTTAGTTCTTTTGGGCAAATCAGATGATCTCTTTGTTTTTTTTTTCATTTACCTAGCATTATTCTCTTCTTTCAAATTAATCTGTATTGATGCATTTTGTTTTGAGACAACAGCTGCAACCTACCACCACCTTCCGCCCCAAAACACAATTTCAGAAAACAATTCAATAAAAACATTTAATAGAGAGATTGGTCATATAACTTTTATCATTGTCAAAGATTGTTAACAGAAAGGAAGGATATGAATTTCAACCTCACCACATTCTTATCAATATGATTCATTATTTGACCTGAATTTTGCTGCCTTGAATGTCATCTTTATTGACATTGTTAAAATCTTATAGTTCTTTTGGGTCTCCTTTCTTAACTGTGAATTAATTCATGGCAAGTTGTCAAATTTCTCTGAATTCTTCATATTTGTCACCTTGGTGACACAATAATATTTGATTAATTTGTTACAGCTTATTCCCTAAGAGTAGGCAACATTTTGTTTCAAGCTTTTTGTCATTCAAAATAGCAAAAAGCTAGTGTTGAGGGTAGCAGTAGTGAGGTATTGAATAGAGGTGGATACATTTTTTAAAAAGTAAAAGAAAGAGATAATCAATCCAAAGTTAAAAATCACAGGGAAAAATTGTAACAGAACTTTAGGAGACACGGAGCATAACTTTGTCAGATGTCTCAGATGTCTTAGGGTAATTTTAAGCTATTAAAGATTACTGTTGATAAAAGTTACCTGTTTCTATTGTGAATGGTACATATTTATTATTGAAAATTAAATAGCATTTATGCAAAGTAAAGGTTACATGAGGAAACTAACAAATAAAAAGGTTAAATAATTTTCCCAAAGAAATATAGAATTTGAATTCAGGTCTCAAAGTCCATCTCTATGCTATATGCTTTGATGATATTTATTCACTATGTTAATATTCTTATTGAATTTTAAAAACATATGTACCCTCTACTAGCAGCAATGCAATGATCCAGGAAAATTCTGAGGGACGTTGAAAAATAATGCTATTCACATCCAGAGAAAGAACTCTGGGAGTAGAAACACAGAAGAAAAACAATTGCCTGATTACATGTTTCAATGGGGATATGATTGGGGATGTAGTCTCTAAAGATCATCCTAATGCAAATGTTAATAATATGGAAATAGGTCAGGATCAATGACACATGTAAAACCCAGTGCAATTACTAGTTGGCTATGGGAGAAAGGCAGGTGGTGAGGGAAAGACATGAATCATGTAACCATGGAAAAATATTCTAAATTAATTAATTAAATAAATAAACTCCAAAAAAGAGTGTTTTAGACTTGATGGTCAAGAGATCCTGTCCAACTCCATAATTTTGTGATTTGTGGACCTCACTTTTCTCTTCTATAAAATGAAGGCTTTGGACTAGTCAGGTAGATGTAAGTAGTTCTACTTAATAAATGCTAATTATTTTCAATTAAAAAATACATATATACAATTTCTTGTATTTTAAACCTTTTTAGGCTATAATCCCAGTTGTAAGAGCAAAGATTATGAAAATTTAGGTTTTTTTTCTTCTTAAAATAAATTTCCACATAATTTTTCCAAGGTCATATGATCCATATTGTCTCCTTCACCTTTTCCCTTCCACCTCCTGGTCCTGACAATTCCATTCCATTCCAAACATTTCTATAGAATTAATTTTTGTAATTGAATAATCTTATAAAACTAAGACCCTCTAAAATATACCCACAGAAAAATGATAATCATAGGTTTTCATCTGCATTTCTACTCCAACAATTCTTTCTCTGGAAGTGGATAGCATTCTTTTTCATATGTCCTCAGAATTGTCCTTCATCATTTAGTAGGTTTTCTTACAAAATTTCAAAATGTTTTCCTAAATGGTTGTACTAATTCACAACTTGACCAGAAGTGAATTAATGTATCAGTCTTTCATAGTTTCTTCAAAATGGAATTTCTCTATTTTCTGCCAAATGTGTTAGGTGACTTTTTCATTGTTTCATCTCATGCTTATGAATATTATATTGATGCTAAACATTCTACTAAGACCTCCATGCTACAAAATGCATCTCAGTGATGGCCACCTTGGCAACTGAGTTTAAATCATTTTATTTCTGACATTGGTTCATTGAAGAATTCTCTAAAATTTATCTTGTAGTGAACACATCAATTCAAAATGGGGCAAAATGATTGCATTTAATTGACTATTAAGAGATAACAGGCAATTTGAGAAAGCAATGGGCAAACATTTCATTTTTCTCAGCTGCTTCTTTGATTTTTCCAAATACATTTTTTTCATTTGAATTCATTTATTTAGTCGATTTAGAACACTATTCCTTGGTTAAAATAATCACATTATTTCCCTCCTTCTGCTTCACTAACTCTTCCCTCAACCAATGCACAATTTCATTGGATATTACTTGTGTAATGCCAAATCAGAAACTATTTCCATGTTGTTGTTTACACTAGGATGTTCATTTAGAGTCTACATTGCCAACCATATCCCTTCAACCCACATTTTTCTTCGGTGTTTTTACTCCCACTGTGTTTCCTCTGGATGTGGATAGTGGTTTTCCTTCTAGGTTCCTCCAAGTTGTTCAGGGTCATTGCATTGCCACTAATGAAGAAGTCCATTACATTCAATTGTACCACAGTGTATCAGTCTCTGTGAACAGTGTTTTGCTGGTTCTGCTCCTCTCACTTTGTATCAATTCCTGGAGGTTGTTCCAGTCTCCATGGAATTCCTCCAGTTCATTATTCCTTTTAGCACAATAGTATTCCATCACCAACATATACAATAATTTGTTCAATTATTCCCCAATTGAATGGCAGCCCCACATTTTCCAATTTTTTGCTACCACAAAAAGCGCAGCTATGAATATTTTTGTACATGTCTTTTTCCTTATTATCTCTTTGGGGTACAAACCCAGCAGTGCTATGGCTGAATCAAAGGGAAGACAGTCTTTTATTGCTCTTTGGGCATAGTTCCAAATTGCCCTGCAGAATGGTTGGATCAATTCACAACTCCACCAGCAATGAATTAATGTCCCAACTTTGCTACGTCCTCTCCAACATTCATTATGTTCCTTTGCTGTCATGTTAGCCAATCTGCTAGGTATGAGGTGATACCTCAGAGTTGTTTTGATTTGCATCTCTTTGATTATTAGAGATTTAGAACACTTTTTCATGTGCTTATTAATAGTTTTGATTTCTTTAACTGAAAATTGCCTATTCAAGTTCCCTGCCCATTTATCAATTGGAGAATGACTTGATTTTTTGTACAACTGGTTTAGCTCTGTATAAATTTGAGTAATTAGACCTTTGTCAGAGGTTTTTATAATGAAGTTTGATTCCCAATTTGTTGCTTCCCTTATAATTTTGGATGCATTAGTTTTATTTGTACAAAAATGTTTTAATTTGATGTAATCAAAATTATTGATTTTATATTGTGTGATTTTTTTCTAGTTCTTGCTTAGTTTTAAAGTCTTTCCTTTCCCAAAGATCTGACAAGTATACTATTCTGTGTTCCTCTAATTTGCTTATAGTTTCCTTATATATATTCGGATCATTCAGCCATTCTGAGTTTATCTTTGTGTAGGGTGTGAGATGTTGATCCAAACCTAATGTCTCCCATACAGTCTTCCAATTTTCCCAGCAGTTTTATTTATCAAGTAGTAGGTTTTGGTCCCCAGACCTGAGATGGTCCCCAGACCTGAGATCTTTGGGTTTATTATAGACTTTCTTGCTGAGATCATTTACCCCAAGTCTATTCTACTGATCCTCCTTTCTGTCTTTCTGCCAGTACCAAATTGTTTTAATGACTGCTTCTTTATAGTATAGTTTGAGTTCTGGTACTGCAAGTCCTCCTTCCTTTGCATTTTATTTCATGATTTCCCTGGATATCCTTGATCTTTTGTTCTTCCAAATGAACTTTGTTATGCTTTTTTTCTAATTCAGTAAAAAAGTTTTTTGGTAGTTCAATAGGTATGGAACTAAATAAGTAAATTAATTTGTGTAGGATTGTCATTTTTATTATGTTAGCTCATCCTACCCATGTGCAATCAATGTTTTTCCAATTGTTTAGATCTAGTTTTAATTGTGTGGAAAGAGTTGTATTTGTGTTCATATAGTTCCTGTGTTTGTCTCAGCAGATAGATTCCTAAGTATTTTATATTGCCTAGGGTGATTTGAAATGGAATTTCTCTTTCTAATTCTTGCTGCTGAAATGGATTGGAGATATATAGAAATGCTGATGACTTATGTGGATTTATTTTGTATCCTGGAACTTTGCTAAAATTGTTGACTATTTCCACTAGCTTTTTAGTTAATTCTCTAGGATTCTTTAAGTAGACCATCATATCATCCTCAAAGAGTGACAGCTTGGTCTCCTCATTGCCAATTTTAATACCTTCAATTTCTTTTTCTTCTCTAATTGCTACTGCTAGTGTTTCTAGAACAATGTTAAATAATAGAGGTGATAATGGGCATCCTTGTTTCATTCCTGATCTTATGGGGGACTAAATACACTTTTGAAAGATATTATAGTACACCTTACTACATGAGATAAATTCAGTTCTGAAATTTTACTTGTTTCTTTTTGCATGACTAATACTAGTTAATGTACATATTCAGTTTTAGGCAGAAAGTTCTCAGAAAACAGATGTTAAATCGAATATATGGTCTAGACTTTACCTCCTATCAGCAAAATATTTGATTGATGAGGCAACTGTAACAGTTAAAAGAGTGGTTGACATAAACTGTGACCTCGGAAATATGGTTTCAAGATATTGTCTTGTTGTTATATTAAAAATAAAGTGATTGCCATGGGAAAATTCCCAAATATTTAATATACCCAAGTCACCTGGGTTTTATAGAGATTTTAATTAATACAAATTAAGGGAGAGAGAGAGTAAGAGGAAATAATGATAAAAGGGCTAGGCCAGCCCAAGCCAGCCTATGCCAGTTTAGGCTTAAGAGAGAGATCAGTCAGTCTTTAATTCACTCACCACAAGATTTGATCCAGGCAAGATTCTAGTATTCAGAGAGACCCACCAGTTTAGTTGAAATTCTTTAGAGGCCTTCTGATTGTCATTTTAAAGAGAATTTTCTCCTATGTCACCTCCCCTAAGTTCTCACATCTACCAATCACAGTAGATGTTTTCACAGGACTGACCATTCTTAATTCACACCTTCTTTAGTTCTCAACTTCTCTGGGTAGACTAAAACTTCTGAGTAAGTTCACACCTCTTTGCCCCTTGCAAGTATGCAAGTTGCGACCTTTATAGGTACTTAGCACCCCTTTGTATTAGATCTAAAAATAGACCCAGCTTAAGGTTTTTTTAGCTTTACTTTAAGTATGGGTTAAGTACTTTTCATTGTTCAGTAAAGAGTTTACAACTTTATCTTCCTCTAAAGTATGCTTAAGTATGGGTGGAGTAGAGTTCTCACATTCCTGATCAAGTACCTTCATTGTTTAAAATGGGGAATGGTCTTAACCAAATCTTCTGAAGTAGGGTCTGAGAATTTTTAAGATTCACACAACTTATATTCAGTAAAATTGAATGTTTTGCCCAAGGTCATATGGTCAAGGTCAGGTAAAAAAAAAAGACCCTGGAATCTTCTTTAAACTGTTGTCTTATTTTAAAGATTATGAAAAAAGGATGTTGGTAATGGTGTTTTAAAGCATTAATTAGAGATTAATGTTAACTTTTTGTACAATATTAGTAATCTTGCCAGTAGAGATGGAAATGTGCAAGGGTAGAAGACAGAAAAATAAAATGCTCTTTCCTACTGATTCTAATTAGTAGTGTGTTTGTTACATCTTCCTTAATTGATTTTTTAACTTGTCACCCTTCTTTTGTATTCATTCACCAAATTGATAGATCTATAATCTCAATGAATTAAAATATTTTTTGAATTATGATAAATTTGCAAAAAAATCTCAAAAGGTAAAAATGTTAGTCAGCTTAAATAAATCTTAATCCAACAGGAACAGATATAACAATTTGTTGTTATTGTCCTCTCTTAATGATCACATTTTGGGTTTTCTTGTAGAAAATACTGGTTTGCCATTTCCTTTTCTAGATCATCTTACAGATGAGGAAACTGAGAGAAATAGGGTTTAGGAACTCTCCCAGTATCACACAATTGTGTGACTGTGTTTGGGACCATGACTCCAGGTCTGGTATTCTATCCACTCTGTCACCTCACTACCAAAATATAGTATAGGCTAAAACTTATAGGATGGGAATGTAATAGTTGGATATCATTTAATATGAATGAATGAGTGAACATTTATGAAACACTCTTGCTTGGGATCTAGTGAGTGCTTAATCCATGTTTGTTGATTTGTAAAAAAAAAAACTGTGCTGAGAACTTGGAATAAAAAGAGAAAAGCAAGACAGTCTCCTCTCTCAAAGAGCTCAAATTCTAATGGGGGAGAGAGCATGCATTAAAAAAAAAAGATATGGAGATTTTAGCAAATTGAAAGTTCAGTAACACTGGCAGGGTAAACCTTACTAATAAAAATAGCCAATATTTCCTTGAGTATCAGGTCCATTAAAAAAGCTTTATGGTCTAAAACAAGAGCACATGTATGCTTTTATTTAATTCTGTGTGCCACTTTGAAAGAAGGATGGAGATGAACTGAAGTGTGATTAGAGAATACAGGGATGGTGAGAAAACTAAAGATCATGATATTCAAAGTTAGCATGCCTTTGGAATTATGAAAATCTAATATTCACTTTTTCCCTTTTCCCTTTCACAAACAATTATATTCAAATATTTGCAGTGGTGATATTCACCTATTGGTCTTCTCCTTTGAGTATATTCAGAATTTTGCCCCTTGAGACTTTCCACATGAATCCTGGGAAGCCTATTTATAGGAGTGAGTAATGGAGGGACATGTTATGAATGCCAGAGGGTATATAGAAGATTGGCCTTTTATTTAGAGGCTGATCTGGAAATGAATTTGGATATGATATCCTATCAAGTGGACTCTTCTCTCTAGTGCTTCATGGTGGTCTTTGGATTGGTGTGATGTATAACATGATTTTTTTTCTGAAGGTGCCATTCATAGCTGAGAAATAGGTATAGCAATTTCTATTTCTATTCAACATTTTCTAAAATACTATTTATCACCTTAAATTCTTTCTTATCTAGTTGTATGAGGGAATAGTTAAGGTACTATTATAGTTTTGTCATCAATTTTCTCTAATAACTAATTTAACATATGTTTCAAGAATTTGAATGCTATCTCATTTGGTATATATGTTTTTGTATTGATATAAATTCATTATCTATTGTACTTTTGAGCAAAGTGAAATTTTGCTGATTATGTCTTTTAATCAGGAATATTTTTCGTTTTGTGTGAGATCATGGCTGCTACTGTTGCCTTTTTTACTTCAGAAGAAACACAATAGATTCATCTCCAGATCCCTATATTGAATCCACTTAGATCTTTCTGTTGCAAGTTCGTATAATACAAACAACATATTATGATATTCAGTTTTCTAATCCATTCTGATTCTTATTTCATCTCATGTACAATTTCACTCATCCGCTTTCACAGATATTATTTCCAACTTTATATTTCCTTCATCCTATGCTCTTTCATTATTTTTTTACACTGTCCCCTCCTCAAAAGTCTGTTTTGCTTGTGGCCACTGCCTTGTTTAATCTACCTGCTCTCTTAACATTTTTCTTTCTTCTTTAAACCATTCTCGTCTTACATTACTGTTGGTTAAGGTTAATTTCTATGCCCAACTGTGTGATAATATAAATTGTTCCTTACTCGAGTCAGTTCAAATGAGAGAAATGTTCAAGCATTACTCTTTGTGTGCCTTTTCATTGTGAAATAATTTCTCCATTCTTCCTCTCCCTCCTTCTTTTCCCCAATGCATTCCTTTATCAACCTGCCATATATCTTTTGAGTTCAAAACAATATAATAGATACACAGCTATGCTCTTTAAATAGGTTTTTCCTAACTGCTTTAATGATGATTAAGTTTTTTTGGGTTATATATTTCATCTTCTCATAAAAGAATGAATACAGGTCAACCTTAGGTGCCTTATGATAGTTTATGTTTTTGAATGAATGAATATTTATGATATTCATGTTTGCCTTTTGATGTTTCTACTTAGTCTTATGTTTGAAAGGTATATTTTCTTTTTAGTTCCAGTCTTTTCCCCCAGGAATGCTTGAAAGTCCTCTCTTTCATTGAATTTCCATTTTCCCCTTGTATGATTATATTCTGTTTCACTAGTTAAGTTATTGGTTGTAATCTTAACTTCTCGGCCTTCCAGAAAATCATATTCCAATACCTCTGATCTTTTAGGATGGTAGATGCTAAATCTTGTGATCCTGACTGTGGCTCCATGGTATTTGGATTTTTTTCCCTTTATGGCTGCTTGAATTATTTTCTCATTCACCTGAGAGCTCTAAAATTTGGCTATAGTATAGCTGGGAATTTTCATTTTGGGATGTCTTTTATAGGTGATTGGTGGATTCTTTAATTTCTGTTTTGTGCTCTATTTCTAAGATATTTGGGAGGTTTTCCTTTAAAATTTCTTGAAATATTATTTCCCATCTTCTTTATTAATGACTTTTGAGTGGTTAAATAATAATTAAATTTTTTCTCTTCAATCAATTTTAGAGATCAGTTTTTTCTACCAGAGCTTCCATATTTTTCATAATTTTTAAATTTTGTTCTTAATTTATTATTTCTTGATGTCTTATAGAGTCATTATGATCTATTTGACTAATTACAATTTTTAAGGAGTGATGTTCATCAGTGAGGTTTTGTACATCTTCATTTGGGCAACTGACTTTAATGATTTATTTCCTTCAGTATTTTTAATGCATCTTTTTCAAAGCTCTAATTTTCTTTTTATAATTTTCTTTTACAATTCCCATTTCTCTTCCTAAATTTTCCTTGAATACTGATTTAAAAATATCTTTTAAGTTTTTCTTCTTGTTTGACTTATGTCCAATTTACATTTTATTTGAGGCTTTGTTTCTATTTTTAAGTCATTATCTTCTGAATTTTGTCTTGAGCTTCCTCATCACCACAGTAGTTTTTTATGGACAAATTATTTTTTATTCTTAGTTGCTTATTTTTTCAAACTATTTCTTGACTTTGGACTTTATGTTAGAAATGTAATTTGCTCAATTCCGAGTGCAGGGTGACTAGCCTGAATTTCTGTATTTGATGGCCTTCTGCTGCTTTTACAGATTAGTTGGTTCCTATAAGAATTTGGAGATTTCAAAATAGTGGGATCTGGGAAGAGGTCTGGTTAATGCCTTCCTTGTCTGTGTCATGATCTCTTTCCTCTATGCCTGTAATACAACCTAGAATTGCATAATGAGTAACAGAATTTCTAAACAGCACTTGATCCTACTCTCAGGACTAGTACAAAGCCCTCTTAGATCTCTTTTTGATCAAATATTCAGCCTACCACTGATGTTACTGCCTTAACCCAGAGCTAGTGTACTTTCACTGAACTTCCCTCTCAGCCAGCATCAAGTCTGAAAACCTCTTCCAATCTTCCCAGGCTACTCTGGTCTGAAAAAATGACACTGTGACTTTTTATTGGTTTTCCTACTCAGAGTTTCATTGTACATTTTAAAATTTATGGAGTATGGAGGAAAAATTGGCAAAAGTTGGAAAAATTTACTCTGCCATCTTGGCTTTACTTGCACATCATCATCATCATAAATTTAATTGTTCATACTACTTTTTTTTACAGAACAGGTAAATTTTATAAAATTTATATTCCACAATGTGTTTCTCCCAATTGATGGGAGCCTATTTTATTTCCAGTTCTTTGATGATACAAAAAGGATTGCTATCAATATTTTGATTCAAAGGAGACTTTTCACTTTCTGTATTTCCTGGGATATATGTCTAGCAGTAAGTTCTCTGGATCAAAGCACATATACATTTTTGTCTTATTTTTTAATATTGCATTCCAAATTTGTTTTCAGAAAAGTCAGATGAATATCCACATCCAGCAACAGTGAATTAATATTCCTATTTGTCCACCACTCTTCAATTCTGAGATATTTCCATAATTTGTCATCTTTACTAAATTGCTAGATGTAAATGGGATAAGAAACTCAGAAATGTCCTGAATTGAAATTTTCTTCTTATTAGTGACTTAGAACAGTACTTCATATACTGGTTAATTGTTGTAAAAATGGAGACTTGAACATTGTTTGCTCATACTCACAGTGGATCATGGCCAGATATAAAGAGAAAATGGATCTCATTTTTGGTGAGAAAGCCTTGCATTCTATATTTTCTTAGCTGACACAGTGTGTCAATGGTTATAAGCTACATTTTTGAATTTTTAAAACACTTTTATTATATTTTTCTTGCATGTGCAATATGCTATTTCAGGTTTTTAAAAATTATTTTTTCTCTCTTTTTAATAGTTGAAGAACATGTCACCAGTATTAAGATTTTCTTTAACCTTTTGATTTTGCAGTACTATAAGTTTAAAATACATTTGCTTTAATGTCAATGCATGCCCTAAAAGCTTGAGACTATAAAAATGATGCCACTAATTGTTTAAAACAAAAATTATGTAACTCTACTTAATAATTCTTTCTGATTCCAGGACAAGATATACACAAAACAGTCATTTCATAGGGCCAAAGAAAAGCCAATCCAGGACAGATTGATGCACTTCTATGCCAATACAAAGGTCTTGAACCTAGTGTAAAGACTCGAGGTTACTATGTTTAACACTGTTATGACATAGGCTTTCCTTATGTCCACATTCACATTCAGTGTCACACTGAAAATACTTACAGACGAGTATCCTGAAACCTTGGCTCCTACCTGGCTCCTATAATCTGGTCCCTTTTTCTGTCTTTCAGAGTGTGGTAATTTTCTGTAGTCCTGGCTACTGACTGGGTAAATGCATCATTGCTTTGATCATTTTAATTGGGCCCTGATTCAAGGACCTGTTATAGATTTATTTTTCTTTTACTTAGATTTTTTACACATAAGACTTTGATAGTCTATATTTTCATCCAGAAATCTTCTTTTCTTTTGGATTTTTATGATGTCTTTTTAATTTCTCTTATCAATTGATTCATATGCCTCATACCTCAGCCATGCATCCCTAAGTGATGCTGTGTTTTTTTTTTTTTCAATCACCTACAACACGGGGAAATGTAAAAAATATTATTATTTAAAATGCAGAGTTTAAATTCCTTTTAAGAAGAATTTTAGGTAAAGAAAGATGATACCTCTCTGAATCCAGAAACTGAACTGTTGGAGAAAACAGCATGAAGAAGCTTCCAGACCACAAGCTGAACAAGAAGATCAAGAATGAACTTTGGGTGTAGCTGATTGAACATTTATTTGTATGTATACTTTCATGCCAAAGGGGACTGCCCCCTAACTGGCTTTTTGTCAATGAGTACAGCAGTTATTAGTTTTGTTCTTTTTTTCCTCTTATCCTCAAATTATTGTAATCTTTAAGTTGATTATGTTTTCACGATCCTTTTGGGGAAAAATGTTTTTTTTTTTTCAAAAATGATCACATAGAGAAATGTAAAAATGGAGACTTGAGCCTGGGACTCCAATCCCCAGAAGTCCTTGGACACTTCCCAGGTTGCTTTGTAATCTCACGGAGATCCTCACCTGGGCAGGATCAAAAGTTCTATTTAACTGGTTGTAAAAGCCTACTGAGTCTCTTTCCTGTTTCTGCTTCCATGCAGACACATCTCTCTACCTAGCAGGCAAGATGTGAGTGGTTGTGAATAGGCTCTCTGGGCCTACACACATGCTTTTCTTACTTGTATTTTCTTAAACTCTTAATCTTAAATAAACCTCTAAAAATATAATACTTCTAGAGAAACTAATTTCTACCTGCCACAGCTGGGCCCCCTAAATTTTAATCATAACATTGTCTTTATTCTTTTATATTGCTTTTTCATACAATATATTTCCAGGGCAATTTTCTCCTCATATTTCTTTCATAAAACCAGTATCAAATACTCAAATGTATTTCAGGCACTGAAACCAAAGATCTAGCTACATTAAACTTGGCCTCCTAAGGCTGTCTGAAGCATAGGTGTATAAAATAGCACACAAATAATAAAATGAATATTGGTTTTGTTTTTAAAAAAATTCAAAATGATGTTTTATCATCAGACACCAATGGAAAAAAAATCCAAAAATAAAATCCATGCAGGCCCTGTTTTATTTCCTGTTTGCTTTTCCCCCTTTTAAGCTGTTCAATCTTGATATTTTTTGAGGGATTAGATCTTTTAAAAATATTACTTTATTTTTTAGGTGAAAGTTATTTTTTTCCTTGTATTATTATTTATGTGTTCTTCTCTTATTTTCTATGTTAATATATGAAAAGAACTAATAAATTCTTTGAAATAGATTCAGACACTTTTGGAATGAGCATGATTTGTGCTAAATTTTCAGAGCCAAAAACTGTCTTCTGAAGGCCACCTGCAATCTATAGCAATATATACAAAAATCTATAGCAATATACAGAAAAACATAGATAATAATAAATTGTGGTTTTCTAAGAAAATATTATGTATTGATTCCTCACACTTTTTAATTTGGGTTTGACACCCTAGTTTATATGACCTTAGACAACTCATTTTAGCTTATTCAGTCAGTTTCCTTCTTTTTAAGATAATAGATTTTGGAGGGGTGGAGCCAAGATGATGGCTTAGTAGCAGTGAAAGCCAAAACTGCTCAGAATCCTTCTAAGACAATCTTTAAAAAGTGCCTCAAAATGATAGGAGTAAAAAACCAACAGCAAGACAGAGTGAGGGGGATTTCCTATTGAACATAGTTTGAAAGGTAGGCAAAAAGAATTGATTTTATGGAATGAGGGGAAACGAGAAACAAAACTGCACAAAAATGAGTTCTGGCTGACCAACCCAACAACTGCTATGCCAACTTACACACCTGACCATAGGCTAACTTTGGGATCCCAGGACATGGACTACACCAAGAAAAGAGTGCCCCAGATCCACCCCTTGAAGGTCTAGACCCTGGCATCAGCCCTCAGTGAAGCCCAGAAGTTCATAGGGTTTGCTCCTTTCAAGCCTGCTTTGCTTCAATGAATTCCTAGCTCCAAAGCAAAATAGCTCACGGTTCCAGTCCCTGCAAGCTGGCAGCAATGTAGACATATTCAGCAAATACCTTCACGATATCCAGTCTATAGGCAAAAAAGGCTGGAAAATTGAGCAAATCATAAAAGAAACATTTAACCCTCAAAAATTACTTTGGAACAAAGCTCAAATCACTGAACTAAAAGGATATGGTGAGATCCAAGGAATGGCATGTAAAACTTCAAAGAAAAATGTGAATTGATCTCAAACTCTGGAAGAACTTTAAAAGGAATTCAAAAATCAAATAAGACAGGTTGGAGAAAAATAAGAAAAAGAAATGAAAATAATAAAAAATAAAATAACAGTTTAAAAAGCAAAATTGGGTCAATGGGAAAAGAGGCACAAAAATCCAATGAAGATAAGAGTTCCATGAAAAGAAAAGGACCAAATAGAAAAGGAGAATCAGAAGGTCATGGAAGAAATTCAATCTTTAAAAATTAGAATTTATCAAATAGAAGCTAATGATTTCATAAGATTTCAAGAAACAATAAAACAAAATCAAAAGAATGAAAAAAGAAGAAAATATGAATTATCACATAAAGAGACATGGCAGGGAGGGTAGAAATCATTACAGTAGAATAGAGGATGAGGGTGGTGATGAGTAATACTTAATTAACCTTTAATCTCATTGGAATTGGCTCAGAGAGGGAAGAATAGCCAAATTAATTAAGGTACAGAATCTTATCTTACCCCATAAAGAAATAGAAGGGGAATAAGAAAGGGACTGGTGGGAAGGGCAGTAATATAAGGGAGGGAGAAATGAGTGGAGTAACTGATAGGAAAGCATCTGGTGTGGAAGGAAAGAGTAAAAGGATAAAGGGCAGTAATAAAAGTGGAAATTAGTGTAGAGGGGAATATACAGGTGTTAAACATAACTGGGAATGAAAATGTTATGAATTCAAGCATAAAATGGAAGTGGATAGCAGAGTAGATTAAAAACCAGCATTCTACCATATGTTGTTTATAAGAAACATATCTGAGGCAGGTAGACATACACAGTGTAAAAGCAAGAGGTTGGAACCGTATCTATTGGGCTTCAACTGGGACAGTAAAGCAGGACTACAGTCACAATCTCAGATGAAGCTAAAGCAAAAGTAGATCTGATTAAGAGATAAGGAAGGTAATTATATCTTGATAAGAGGTAGTTACAATAATGAAGAAATATCAGTACTTAACAGATATGCACCAAATGGTATAGCACTCAAAATTTATAGGAGAAGCTAAAGGAGCTTGGGCAGAAAATAGATTATAAAACTATACTAGAAGGGGACCTCAACCTTTCCTTATAAGAACTAGATAAAGCTAACCAAAAATAAATTAGGAAGAAGTAATTGACCTGAATGAAATTTAAAAACAAAGTTAGATTTAATATCTATCTGGAGAAAACTGAATAGGGATTCAGAATTCAATAGCACATGGTACATATACAAAAATTAAATCATATTAGGGCATAACAACTTCACAACCAAATGCAGAAAAGCAGAAATAATGAATGTAACTTTTCCAGATCTTAATGCAATAAAAATTACAAACAATAAGGGTCCAAGGAGATGCATATTAAAAATTAATTGGAAATGAAATAATGTAATTCTTCAAAACTAATTGGTCAAAGAACAAATCATAGATGCTATCACTGATTTAATTGAAGGGAATGACAATGAAGAGACAATATATCATAATTTATATGATGAAGCCAAAGTACTAAGGGAAAAATTTATATCTATAAATTCTTCCATAAATAAAATAGAGAAAATGCAGATCAATGAATTGGTAATACAACTAAATAAATCTAGAAAAAGAAAAAAATTAAAAATCCACAGTTTAAGACTAAATAGAAATCCTGATAGTCAATGGAGAAATTAATAAAATTGATTGAACTACTAGAGTAATGGTTAATCTGACAAAAAAAAATCAAATTTCCAGTATCAAAAATAAAAAGGATGATTTCATCTCTACTGAAGAGTAAACTAACGCAATTATTAGGAGATATTTTACCCAATTATATGACAATAAATCTGATAATCTAAGTGAAATGGAAGAATATTTACAAAAATATAAGTTGCCTTGATTAAAAAAGAGGTAATAGAATTCTTTTTAAAAAATTATTTATTGAATTAATTAATTTAGAATATTTATCCATGATTACATGATTTATATTTTTCCCCTCCTCTCTTCCCTCCCATCTCCCAGAGCCAACAAGCAATTCCACTAAGTTTTACATGTATCATTGTTCAAAACCTGTTTCCATATTATTAATATTTGCAACAGAATAATCATTTAAAGTCAATATCCCCAATAATATCCCCATAGAATCATGTGATTAATCATATGTTTTTCTTCTGGGTTTCTACTCCCAAAGTTCCTTCTCTGGATGTGAATAACGTTCTTTCTCATAAGTCCCTCAGAATTGTTTTAGATCATTGCATTGCTGCTAATAGAGAATTCTGTTGTCTCCAATTGTGCACAATGTATAAAACATTCTCCTGGTGCTATTCCTTTCAATCTTCATCAATTCATGGAGGTCATTCCAGTTTACTTAGAAATTCTCCAGTTCATTATTCCTTTCAGCACAATAATATTACTTCACCATTAGATACCACAATTTGTTCAGCCATTTCCTGATCAATGAAAATCCCCTCATTTTCCAATTTTTTGTCACCACAAAGCACAGCTTATAAATATTTTTGTACAAATATTCTTTTTTATTATCTCTATGGGGTAAAAATTCATAAGTGGTATCACTGGATTAAAGGGCAGACATTCTTTGAAAGCCCTTTGGGTATAGTTTCAAATTGTCTTCCAGAATGGTTGGATCAATTCACAACTCCACCAGCAATGCATTAGTGTCCCAATTTTGCCACATCCCCTCCAACATTTATTACTTTCCTTTTCTGTCATTGGCAAGTTAGCTAAGTGTGAGGTGGTACCTCAGAGTTTTTTTAAATTTGCATTTCTCTAATTATGAGAGATTTAGAACACTTTTTCATGTGCTTATTGAAAGATTTGATTTCTTTATCTGAAAACTGCCTATTTGTGTTCTTTGCCTATTCATCAACTGGGAAATGTCTTGATTTTTTGTATAATTAATTTAGCTCCTTATAAATTTGAGAAATTAGATCTTTGTCAGAAGTTTTTGTTATAAAGATTTTTCCCAATTTGTTGCTTCCCTTCTAATTTTGATTGCATTTTTTGTACAAAACCTTTTTAATTTAATGTAATCAAAATCATTTTACATTTTATAATATCCTCTATCTCTTGCTTGGTCTTAAATTCTTTCCTTTCCCATAGATCTGATAGGTATACTATTCTATGTTCACCCAATTTATTTATAATTACTTTCTTTATATTTAAGTCATTTACCTATTCTAAATTTATCTTGGTGTAGGGTGTGAGATGTTGTTCTAAACCTTGTCTCTCCCATCCTGTTTTCCAATTTTCCCAGCAGTTTTTGTCAAATACAGGGTCCTTCATCCAAAAACTGGGATCTTTGGATTTATCATACACTATCTGGCTGAGGACATTTACCCCAAGTCTATTTCATTGATCCCTTCTGCCTCTTAGTACCATATTGATTTGATGAACACTACTTTATAGTGCAGTTTAAGATTAGATATTCGCTAGGCCCCCATCCTTTAAATTTTTATATTAATTCCCTTTATATTCTTGATCTTTTGTTCTTCCAAATGAACTTAGTTATAATTTTTTTCTAATTCAGGAAAAAAGGGAAATAGAATTCTTAAATAATCCCATCTCAGAAAAAGAAATTGAACAGGCCATCAAGGAACTCCCAAGAAAAATCTCCGGGGTCAGATGGATTCACAAGTGAATTCTACCAAACTTTTAAATAATAATTAATCCAAATATAATATAAACTTTTTGGTGAAATAAGCAAAGAAGGTGTTCTACCAAATTCTTTTTATGGCACAAATATGGTGCTGATACCTATGCCAGGAAGACCAAAAATAGAGAAAGAAGATTACAAACCAATTTTCTTAATGAAATTGTTGCAAAAATCTTAAATAAAATGCTAGCAAAGAAACTACAGCAATATGTCACAAGGATTATTCACTACAATCAGGTGGGATTTACACCAAGAATGCAAGGCTGATTTTCATATTAGGAAAACCATCAACATAATTGACCATGTCTGATAGAAACTAAATGATTATCTCAATAGAAACAGAAAAAGCCTTTGTCAAAATACAACACAATTTACTTATTAAGCACCATACCTATCAAACTACCAAAAAACTCTTTTATAGAACTAGAAAATATAATACAATTCATCTGGAAGAATACTAGGTCAAGAATATCAAGGGAACTAATGAAAAAAAAATTGAAGGTTGGTGGTTTAGCAGTACCATATCTTCAACTGTACTATAAATCAGTAATCATCAGAATAACCTAGTACTGGCTAAGAAATAGGAGGGTGGTTCAATGGAATAGACTAGGGGTAAATGACCTCAACAATCTAGTGCTAGATAAACTAAAAGATCCCTGCTTTTGTGATAAGAATTCTCTATTTGACAAAAATCACTGGGAAAATTGGGAAATGGTATGGCTAAGATTAGATTTAGATTAATATCTCAACCAGAGTGAAATAAGCAGAATCAGGAGAACATTGTACATAGTAACTGCAATGTTGTGGAATGATTAAATTTGATAGACTTGGCTATTAACAGTAGCACAATGATTCAGGACAATTCTGAAGAACTTATGAAAAAAGAATGCTCCCCACCTCTAGAAAAAGAACTGTTGGAGTATAAATACCGATGAAAATATATGATTTATCACTTTTATATTTGGGTATGTGATTTTGGGTTTTGGTTTTATGTGATTATTCACTTACAAAAATGAATAATATGGAAATATGTTCTTAGGGATAATACATGTATAACCCAGTGGAATTGCTTGTCATCTCTGGGAGGGAGAAGGGAAGAAGGAAAGACAACATGAATCATATAACTTTGGGAACTTATATGGAAATTTGCTGTTAAAATAAAATAAAGACATAAAAAAGCTGATTTATTAACTGTCTATTTTGTGTATATTATAGAATTACCTTTGTGTGTGCTCTATTTCCCCAAACATAAATTAAATTTCTTAAGCAGTATAATTTTTAAAAAGAATGCTAAGAACTAGCACAGTCCCTGGCATGGTTGGTCATTTAATGAACATTTTTTATTGATTGATTGTAGAGAACTTATCTTTTTTGATAAATGAATTCTTTGATAAAATTTTGGAAAATAAGGTCAGTTGGGTCAAATCTAGGATAAAGTAATACAAATTCTGTGTAATCACTGTGATAATATTTCCTTTCATCTAACTCCCTCTCCAATATTATATTATATTTAAAATCCAATTACATAAGATAGAGGCCATCTAAGCAAGAACTTATATCCATTGTGGGTTGAAGAGGGTTAAGGTGATTTGGATAGTTTAGTTATTGCCTATTAATGTCTTTTGTCTTTAGATTTCATCTTTTGTTGATGTATCCTTAATTAGAAGCAGTTTAAATACTGAACACTAAGTTTAGGGAGTTGGAACTCTTGCCAAACTTTTTTGTTTGATATATTTTATATCTAAGATTTATTGGCAAAGGGATGGTGGGAGAGTCAGCCATAGCTAAAGAGAAATGACTTAAGCTCTGGTCTCAATTTTCCTGGATCTAAACTGCCCAAATAAGCCTAGAGTCCTTGGAGGAGAGGGAACTTTGGGTCATGGGTGAAACTGAAAAAAAAATAATTATGAAATAAAATCTTTAAAACTAGAAGTAATGCCTAGGAGTTCTATCCCCCTAGAACTTAAAACTAGAAAATACTCAAATGTTACTTGAAGAGAGTATAGAGTATAGGTATTTAAGTAATGCCATCTTTCCCAATCACTCACATCACACACACTGTTAGAAATAACTACTTTTAAAGCCTCTTGCTTCAGTGATTCAGTAAATTTCTTTGTTTTTCTTCATTGTACTTCTTACATTTTCCCCCACTCACTTTTATGACTGCTTCACACATAATGCATCTTCAGACTTTCCTTGACCCATTATTAGATAAGATCTCATTGTCAGAGGTATTACTACTGACATTACACTGAAAAAGAATGATTACTAGGATGAGCTGTACTTGCCACATCAAAGATAGCCACCAGGTTAACATGAACTCCATCCCCTGTATTGCTTTAACAACACACCACATCCATTTTTCACATGTCCACAATGATCAGATATTGTTACCACCTCACATGGCTAATTCATTTCACAAGGGTTTGAAAATAGTTGACACATTTGCACTAGGTGGTATACCACTGACATTCCATGCAGGCTTAGAAGAGCCAAAAAACAGAATATCTTACTTTTTTTCTTTCAGATTAGAAAGAACATTACATATTTTATAGGAAGCAATGGAATAGATAATACATTTTGTTCAAATGAAAGAAGAAAGTTCTAAAATAGAGGGAAACTCACTGTTCTTCAGAATTTTGCTGTATTCTTTCTTAAGGGAACTACAGAGTTATAAGATTCATGAGAAAATGTAGTATGACTTTGGAAGTCTAGTTAGCATTATATTAAGTATATATACACATATATACACAATATATTTATACATGAATTAAGAGTATTTCAAAAGTCATTGTACTACCTTTAATAACTTAAAAGTGCAATGACTTTCAAACTACTTATATAAACTTAATATAATGCTAACTAGATCATAATAAATATCTTCTTATTCTAAGGGACTATGGTTCATCCTTGGGGCATTAATTATTCAATAGATATTTCGGTAAATGAAAAATATTTTTTGTTTTTGGGAGAGGAAAGAGAATTCAAATAAAAACATGGCATCCTAGATTCTGGCATTCTGGCTAAAAGGTCTTTTAAAATGTGTTTTTAAAACAACAATAAAAAAGGAAATGAGTCAAAAAGTACATTAAGTTTGTCTTTAGAAACAAATGGAATAGAAGGCAGCTGTGTAGCTCAGTGGATTTAGAACCAGACCCACAGACAGGGGTCTTGAATTCAAATCTAGCCTTAGACACTTCCTAGCTTTGTGAACCTGAGTGAGTCACTAAAATCACATTGCCTAGCCCTTGCCACACTTTTTGCTTTGGAATCAATACACAGCTTTGATTCTAAAACAGAAGGTAAGGGTTTAAAAATAAAAAGAATCCAATAGGCTATATTTCTCTCTTCATTTGTTCTTTATATCACCTTCATTTCCAAGTATATATCCCTTGATGCTCTTCTACCACTGTAAGAGAAAAGAAATAGCTGAGAAAGAAAATAAGAAAGAGTAAAGAAGTAAGTTAATAAAAACTAATTACATTAAATCCCACCTAAGGAAAGAAAGAAAGAGAGGAGAGAGAGAGAGAGAGAGAGAGAGAGAGAGAGAGAGAGAGAGAGAGAGAGAGAGAGAGAGAGAAGACAAGACAAGACAAGACAAGACAAGAGAAGGATGTTTTAACTCATCTCTTCTATGAGACAAAGTTTCTTTAAAAGGGAAAACAAATGGCATATGATGAAATAAGTGATAGGAAGGTACAGAGCTCTACCCACTTTTCCTACTTGGACTAAAATCAGGAACTACAATTTTATAATTAGAAAATAATTGAGACAATTTCTCATAGAACTTCCTGTTTTCACCAGTGACTTCTAATTTCTTTGACAGGTAGGTTTTTTATTAGTCAGTTTCAAAATTTGAGTAGAACTGTTCCTTCCAGTGTTCATATCACTATCTTTCAAAACAGAAAGCTTGAAAGGTCTTAGTTTTTTAGAACTTTTTTATTTATTTATTTTTTTTTTTTGTAAAATACTTCTCTGATGTCTATGGCAGTAGTTTTTAATATTCTGAGGATTCTTATCTATGCTCTTATGAGGTGAGCTAAGAATACCATTACATCCCCTTGGGTTTTGTAGCCACAGCATGCAAGCAGCTGCCAGGTGTTTGTTTGGTTAGCTATGTGTGACTGGGCCACCTGGTCACTTTGGCATTCATGGGAATTAGATACACAGAGAAAAAATTCAAGATAGAATATTTAGAGTTTATAGGAGAAAGGTAAAGCGTTTCTTTTTAAAAAAAAACATAGTAATTTACTGATTAAAATGTGAAAAAAATTATTAGGACAGAATTACTTTTTGATACTACCATCTATTAACTTTATTCTTTGCTTGAGTAGAGGCTTGTTTGTCAGTGATATTCAGTTAATGGCTTTATTTTTTAAATAAAATTTTATTGATTTCTTTTGCTTTTATTTCACTTTTATTTCCCAGTGAAAACTCTCTACTTACACCATTCTCTACATCCATCCTGTAGAACAGAGGATTTTTAAAAAATTAGCATAAATATATATTGAAAATTCTTAACATTATCTTTAGTGTTCCATATCCATAGCCCATCACCCTGTGTGAAGAACGAAATGAGCTAACTTCTCATATCAATTAATGATCTGACTTTATTATAATTTCAGCCAGCTGCTATAACAGTCTTGGAATCCCTTCACTAACTAAGGAAATAGGGAGCTCTTGTTGGTATTTCCTATACCCATTGTATTTTTAATCCTATCTGCTCTTTGGGTTCTTATATAGCCTTCTCAGCAAATGTTCTTCATAACTTTCTGAGAGGATTCTTAGGACTTCCAGAATTTCAATATGATCTCTTTCAACCTAAATGAGGTTACTTTAATTCAACTAGGTTAGGGATACTCCCTGAGATTTCCCCTAAACCCAGATTTCTCTTCACCATCTGAAATTGCTGAATTTTTCTTCAAAGCTCTACATTTATCCCTTTTTCCTCCTATTTCTTATCTCTCCTTTCTTTTCTTTCTTTCCCCTTCCTTCTTTTCTCCTCCTTTCCCTTTTCACTTAGCCTTAGCTATATTCACTAACAGTTGAGATGGTTCCCCAAGTTGATGTTCCATTAACTGAATGCCTTCAGAGGTGTACTTTTTTCTAAATTTGGCATATTCAAGTCATTGATATCCTGATTTTCCCTGACTTGACATCCTTCTATCACAGATGCAGATGCAGTAAGAATTGTTATATCTTTTGGCAGTCCCCACCAGAATTTTCTTTTCCTATCAGAGCTTTTGCATTTCTGGATGGAAAGTGGATTTTAAATGGACAAATCCCTAAAAGGCCACTAATAGCTTTTTAGCAATGTCTTTGAAGACAGCACAGAATGAAATACACAAATCAGTTCAACAAATTGCAAGGAAATAAGCATTAAATTCTAACTTTGCCATAACTTTTCTGTCTTAAAAATAGTTTAAGTAGAGGATTCCCAATTTGAAAAGAACTGATACAAAAACTGGAAAGCTGTTTGGCAAAAGCAGATTTAGATCAATCTCTTATAGTAAATAACACAATCAGTCACAAATGACTGCTATTTTTAAATATAAAATTAACCTCATTAAAACAATAGGGAGATTTTTTAAAATTACATTTCATAACTATGGTTAGGAGGGGAATTGCTGACCCAAACATGGGGTAAACAATAAAAAAGATATAATAGGTGGTTGCAATGACTTATCATTGCATTGAAAAGGTTTTGAATGAACAAAATGAATTCATCCAGGAGTAGAATTTGCATTTCTTTTTATTGTTGGAGTTTGCCACAGTGTCTGGTATATAGAAGGTGATTAATAAATATTTCTGTGCTGAGGAAGTTCAGTTTGACAGCTGAGTATTTTATGAAGAGTGGTGATAGACTTGAGGCAGAGAGGCCAACCAAAAGGTTATTATAATAATCAGGGCATGATGTATTAGAGTCTTTACTAAAGTGGTAGCTGTATTAGAAGAAAGAAGGGTGCTTGTGTGTAAATAGATGACAGATAGATAGATAGATAGATAGATAGATAGATAGATAGATAGATAGATAGATAGATAGATAGTTGTAAGGCAAAATCAGGAATTGCTGAGGATGACATTTATGCTGTGAGCCTAGATTACTAAAAGACAGCTATTTTCAATAGTCATAAAAAAGTTCAGAAGAGAAGAGAGCTTGGATTGGGATAATACTTAGTTCAATTCTGGACATATTGAATTTAAAATGTCTATGGTATATCTATTTTAAAATGTCATTTAGGAAGTTGGAGATGAGAACTTAGAGTTAAAGAGTTAGAGCACAAGGTTAGTGCTGGAAAAATATCTGAGAATAATCTGAGAAAAGATGATAATTAGATTCATGGGATTTGATAAGATCCAATCAAAATGAATCAAAATATTATATAGAGGAAAGAGAGAATAGGGATCAGGATAGAGCTCTGAGGAATACCCATGATTATTGGGCATGACTCAGATTAAGATCTAGCAAAAGATTCTAAAAGAAACAGATAAATAGGAGAACTAGGAGAAAGCAGTTGAAGCAAGCCCATGAAAAAGAGAATTTCAAAGAAAAAAAAAGATTCATTCAAAGGCATAAACATTCCAAGTAAAATTAATATATCACTATTTTTTGAAGGAGTACTCTTAGTTGAATGGCAAAATCAAAAGTCAGACTGTAGAGAATAAAGAAGAAATTGAGGAGAAAGGAAATGGAGGCACCAATTGTAGATCAACTTTTCAAAGAGTTTAGAGATGAAAGTGAGAATTGATAAAGAGTATTGCCTATTAGCGCTTGACAAGTCCAATATGAGTATCTTTTTGACTAGTAGAAATATCCATTAGATGGGATAGAGCAATGCTATCTGAGAGAGAAGAGATGGAGAGGTAATCTGCTGTGAGAAGTGTGGAAAGGAAAACTAAAACAAGTTTTGGACTTTCTACCACTGAGTTGGAACAAATAGCAGTGGGGATGTTAGAGAGAAGATATTGACAAGACTGACAGTTGGTAGGGGAAGGGGCAAATGGGAGTGGTAGTTGGTCTTGTGACTAGCACTTGCTTCCTGGCCCTGGAAGTGGATGGAGCTCTCTCCTGGTCTCTGGATAGAAGTGCCTCTATTTTCCTGATTTTCCCAACTGGGTGCTCTCCCTGGATTCCTGTGTTCGTGTCATCGACAAAAGGACTTAAGGGAAGCAGTTTGGACTGTAAGGTCAATCTCTAGGGGCATCAGCCCAAAGATACAGGCCCACTAGCTCTGAAGGTCAGAACTTTCTTCCTTCACTGTCTATTGCTAAGACGTTTGAAATTAAGAAAGCTAGCACAAATATAGCACAGACAGGAATAACAGAAATCCTCCACCAGCCTGTGAGGCCTGGTCTCAGCTCAAAAGCTGAGAGAGACTTAAACCTCATCTAGGAAATCCCTCTTCCCTCCTCCCTGATACCTCTCCAATCCAAACTTGTTATTAAATTTTATCTTTATTTGAGTATCGCAATCAGATAAGAGGAGTAACATTTTAAGGAACATAGACAGCCAGTCAACTACAAACCATCCTTACTGGACGCCTGTTGGGCGATTAGGTCTGGGGGGAGACTTGTCCCTCAGGAGGGTTCGTGCTTACCTGCTCTGGGGTATCTGCAACTACAATCTATAGAGATGTCCCCTCAGGCTATCATAAGTGGCCCATTTCTTGGGAACCCCATTTTTCAAAAATAGCCTCTCGGCAGGAGGCATCTCTCTCCTGTTACCTCACTAGCAGCCATATTCCCTCTCTCCCTTCAATTCCTCCATTCCCCATTATAAAACCTTCTATATCCCCTGTTCTTTAAATCCCACTCATTTTTCCAATAAATATAACAGAAGGCAGAATGGGATGGCTTCCTGTGTACATGTAGAAGGGGTTGCCTTAGAAAGAAAAAGGAAAGTCTCTTCATGTGAACCATAGGTAAAGGAGTAAATAGTGGTGGAATTTATCTGAGAAATATGAGAAGTGGAGTAGAAAAGAGGATGCTTGCAATTAATGACTTCAATTTCTTCATGAAAATGAGACAAGATCTACACCTGAGTCAGTCAGGAAAAGGGATGAAGAACACAAAAACTACAGTGGTGAGTGGGATAATGAATTGTTTTAAGAGTGTGAAAAGAGATTGACTTGCTTCTGTGGGTGCCCATTCAGAATTATTTAACAAATTTGCAATGGACACAATCAGCCTGTTTTGTGACCTTTTTTAAATGCTTCATTCAATGACACATGAGTAGGAGGGAAGGCAGAACATTTGGGAAGTAATACAAGGGTAAGACTTGTCTGGGCAAGACTAGTGATAAAGAAGAGAAAAATGGAGAATGGAATTAATTCTATAAGGTATCAAGAGGTAACAAGAAGACTGTATTCCATAGAGTGGTGACAACTTGGGAAGGAGTGAGAGATATAGGAATTGGAGTCACAGTGAAAGCAAAGAAGAGTGATTATAAGGCAGAGAGGGAGATGTAGAAAGACAGCAGATAATAATCAGAAAAAGTGATTTTCAGAGTTCATAAACATGAAAGTGTAATACTTGTGGGTAAGGGAATGATGAAGGGTTTTCTGATCCTTCACCTGTCTCACATTAAGAGGAAGTCCTTCATCTTGCCAAAGCAAAGCCTTCTAAAAGCATAACTAAAGCCATTTCATCCTACCTCCTCCAGAAAATTACCCTTCCTTCTTCTGTTCTGTCTTAAAAATCTCAGATCTGTCTCTGGATAAGAAGATACTCAGATTTCCCTGTCCAGTCCTATTTGCTAATATTCTGTATCAATCCTCTCTTTCATGATTAAACTCTGAGAAGGCTATCTACAATTGGTGTCACTGTGTTCTTTATCTTACCATTAATCTTGTCTTTATCTTGCCATTACCTGCAGAAAAACAGGTAATAAGATAAATGATCAGGAACCATTTCTTTGTGTAGCTGAGATGAAGTGAAAGAGTAGGTTAAGAAAATGAGTAAATTGAGGAACTATGAAGTCAGGGGTTCAGAAAGTATAACACATATATTTAAGTATTTTAGTATGAGGGTAGGAAATGGGGAGGAGAAAAAGGCTGTATGTGTCAGGAACTAAACTCAATGAGGAAAGTAAGAAAATGCCCTGGACACTGGCAGATATTAGCTATTAGAAATTCTTTGTTTCTTTATGGTACATCATTTTTCAGTTATGTCTGATTCTTTGTAGCCCCACTGGGGGTTTTCTTGGCAAAGATGCTGGAGTAGTTTGCATTTTTTTCTCTATTTCAGTTTTACAAATGAGAAAACTGAAGCAAACAGGGCTAAGTGACTTGTCTAGGGGCTGAAGATCAGTCTTCCTGACTTTAGGCCAGGCACATTAAGCACTGCACCACCTAGTTTCCCTTGTTTCATTAAAAGAAACAAAAAATGTGAAAAATTCCAAGAAACATGGCAAAATGTACATGAAAAAAATACATGATGCATGAAGTAGGACCAGAAAAAACAGTATTTACAATGAATATATATTGTTAATACAAAGAATATTAAAATAAAATACAATGTTATTATGATGACAAAACTTGGCCCAGAGAAGAGCTGAAAATCAGGAGAGTGACAGGGAATATGGATGCCAAAAATAATAACGGAATTGTGTTTAAAAAAAAATCTTCCAGATTTACATGCCTAGTATCCCCAATGAATCAGTAGTATAAGGGTTTAAATAAGGGTTTTGACAAAATCAGAGAGCAGCTTTTAATAATTTAAGTTTTAATGAGAACATAGTAGAGTTGTAAATTAATATCATCTCTTTAAGCCATAGCAAAGAAAACCTCTAATAACTTAGTTTAATTAAATAGAGATAGTAAAAGAATATAGTAAAGGAGGGAAAGATAGCAAAGAGGAAAGGGAGTAGTAAACTCTAAAAATATACCTAAAATTCCCAATACTAACTAAAATTCCTAATAACTAGCTCCAACTATCTTTTTATTTTTATTTATTTATTTTTTAAATAAACCCTTACCTTCTGTCTTGGAGTCAATACTGTGTATTGGCTCCAAGGCAGAAGAGTGGTAAGGGCTAGGCAATGGGGGTCAAGTGACTTGCCCAGGGTCACACAGCTGGGAAGTGTCTGAAGCCAGATTTGAACCTAGGACCTACCATCTCTAGGCCTGGCTCTCAAGCCACTGAGCTACCCAGCTGCCCCCTCCAACTATCTTCTGAGGACAGTGTCTTCTGCCTGGCACAACTCAGGCCTAATCCAACCTACTCTATCTATAAATCATTCACTACCTAACTCCCTAAAATAATGGATCACCACCACCTTCAATCAGTTTTCTATAGCAGCCCAAACTGTCAGTAGCCAACAGCCAGCAGATCCTTTCTTATGAGACAGACCTCCAGCTCTCTAGAGATCCCAGAGGCAAAAGACCCTTTACAGGCTATAGCCCAAAGTCCTCCCAATAAGCTCAGGCCCACCTTTGTATTCCAGCAACTAAACGCCAACCGACACTACCAGCAACCAATCCCCAACACCAACTTATACCTAGCAGTCAACTTCCTCACAACTGCCAGTCTTAAGTGTCAGCAACTCATCCATCAACTGTCAGCAACTGACTATCCTACCTGTCAGCAACTAACAGCCTGCAACTGAAGTTGGCTCAGTGGGGAGTCCCTTGTTCCTACTTCCTGTTTCTGTGGTCTGGTTAATCCCTACACATCTCTATGGTAAGAGAACCTCCAGATCTACCATTAAATTAAAGAAATTAAAGAATTCCTTTTTATGGTACACATAACCAACTTATATCTCTAAAGATCTTTAGAGGTATACACAATATTGCACTTTCTAAGGGGAAATTGCAATAATTTGAGAATAAGAGGGAAATAAAAGAAAAAGAGACAAAACTAATGTTAGGTGGGCGCATTGACAAGAAGCCAATTACGGGGAAGTCCCTTTTGGTATAAGAGTTTGCATTCAAAATAATGCATTCAATCCCCCTCTACCTCCAGTTCAATTCACTACATCCAAAAGTTCATTCTGGATCTTCTGATATAGTGTGTGGTTTCCAGAGGCTTCTTTATGTTGCCTTCTCCAAACAGTTCACTTTATGGATTCAGAGAGGTAGCAAGTTTCTTATCCTAAAATTACTCTAAAAAGAAGTTAAACTTTGTATTATAGGATGAAAATACAGTCTCCCTTGAGGAGGCTGATGACCAACACACAGGTTACTCTGGGATACATGGTTAAGTTATGAGGTATATGAATGAATTGTAAAAAGAAAATCAAAAGCATCAAACAAAACACAACAAATAAAAGTGGAAAAAGTAACTTCTGGATGAAACATAAAATATCAAAGTATCATGTGTAACAATTCTAAGTAAGGAAGCATAAACCTATAACAAGTCCTAAAATTAGGGCCTGATTAAAGTGATTTATGCCCCACAAACCTGAAGTATCAATTATGCACTTACCCAATCAGTAGCCAGGACTATAGAAAATTACCACACTATAAAAGAGAGAAAAAAGACTAGATTTTGAGGCAGAAAGGTAGTAAAATTCCATGGTCTGATTTTGCCTTTGTCTTCAGGGATAGGGTAGTCAAAATGGCAGCCAAACTGAAGTACTTGGTAGAAGTCTGTCATAAGGGAATCCTGCATCTGACATTGTCAAACTGCCACTTCCTTGAACCCCAAAATAAGTTCAAATGCCCTGTCTTGGTGCAGAATCTCATCAATCCCCCCAGGATTGGTTGATCTCTTTGGCCTTGTGCTCCCAGGCAATGTGCAGGTTTTCTTTGTGATCCCTTCTCCTGGAATTAGACCCAGACATTAATCAAAGTCCCATAATATTTAACAATCAATGGTAGGTTTCCATAGTCTGAAGCTTTTGGGTATGCATTGGCATTAGGGCTAATGGACATTTTAAACTTATCCTAGTGCAAAATAAAAACATTAATACTAATAACATGTGCTTCAACTACAAAAAGTAAGAGAAAAAAGAAAAGTCAAATACTCTATTGCACACACAAGTAAAAACAATAATGAATTCAGGAGTCCTTTTCTCCAATTCTGATAGCTGGGTTACAGAGACTTCTTCACTATTTGGAGGGGAATAAACTGACAGTTAACATCAATAAGGTGATGGAGTCTGAAAAGGCTTAAAATTCTCCTCCAAATTCTTTAAGGTTCCTTCCTCTCCCCAGTACTATCATCCATCTAGATTCCTTTGGTTACACCTCTGGGATCTCCTATAATGAGGGGGAATTCTGCACTGAGAATAGTGTGGATGAACACCATATTAGATATTTTGTAGAGACTGGGCAGACCAAAATGGCAAGGGGGTGTAGGGAGATGAATCTCCCCTCTGAATCTTGAGAATATTGAAGCTATCAACTACAAGGTATTCAATCAGTACACCCAGGAACAGTAGTAAGAAAAGATACCCTAAAACTGAAATGTACTGCTCTTTCATAGTGTGGACCATGGTTGCAATTCTACTTCCTGTATATAGGTGGAGCTAGCCTAGTATGTACTAGCTAGGAGTAAAAATCTCACAAGTCTAGAGGGCTGGAGACATGCCCTGATAAGCCTTTGAATGGAGGGTGGGGTTAAAAGCCTTAGCCTGAGACTGGTTTTAGGAGGGACAAACAAGAAAAGCAAGTTTTCTATTTCATACAAAACAAAATAACCTGTTTTGAAGGTAAAAAAAAAAATCTCAGGAGTTAGCTAAGAGGTTTGGAAGAGTATTCTTCCTTCCACTCCCCCCTAGGGTCAAAAATGCCAGGGAGAACAAAAGTGTGTTTGAGTATAGAATACAGGCTCCACCAGATGTTTGGGTCAGGAAAACCAATTTAATTTCCAAAATCTGGCTTTTGATCAACTGAGCTTCTAGCTTCTCCCCTCTTGTGCTGGGCTTTAGGGTGTAGAGGGTGGTATGGGAGATCCCTGTGTGGGCTAATCCCTCAGTTTCCACTCTTTCAGCCAGGAGCATGAAAAAAAAAATACCCCAGGGTCAGCTTAAAATCGGCTTGGAAGTTAAGAGGGGGGTGGGATAAGCAGCCTGTAAAGGGCTGATTTTCTACTCCAAGTCAACAGGAAACCAGTGGTGCTGAATTCATGTGGTTATGGGTTTTTGGACTGTGAGAGGCAGGGGGATAGTACCAGCCACTCAGCTGTTAGTAATATAGGGAAAGCAGGAAGATATACTTTACTATATGCAGGATCCCCAGGTAGTGTGTTCAAGAGAAGTTGTGTGGGGGCTGCAGGCTCAGCTCCTCCCATTAGTGGGTCCCCACTACCAAAGAGAGTTCCCCAGAGGGAGAGGATGAAAAGCCAAGGAAGAAGAGAAACATGGTTTTAATCTACTCACTATCTTTACTCACAGACTATCTTAAAAGAAGATCAAGGATTCTATTGCTTAATGACTTGCTGAAAATGTAAATTTTAAATTAATATCCCATATCTCCAAGTACTATATTGTATAAGATTTATTAATAATCACTTGAAGTAGAAGAAATAAAGGAACAAAAGTATGAAAGCCTAAGAAAATAACACATGAGTAAAATTCTCCTGCCTGGCACTCACCCAACCTCCTCAAATCTCATTCCTAGAAAAAGAGAAAGAGGGCAGAGCAACACTCAAAATATATCCTCCCTAAATTAGCACATAATGTGAGAAGGAACATGGGAAGTGAGGATATAGAATCCTGGGTAGCAAATTCTTATTATACATAGTCAAGCATGTGAGTAACCTCTGAACCTCTTCCAAGAGGAGTTGGACCAGGGATGCTCTTCTTTCACTATCTCAGCAACATGGGAGCTACTCCAAAGTGAGAACTAGAAATGAAGCATTCTGCTAGTGGTCCTGGGTCTGGGCCTCTTGCTACCTCTTCTAAGCTTTTTGTTTAATTGTGAGTGAAGAAACACTGATTTCAAGATTCATTTGTCTAGTTTTGAAATATCCTTCTGAGTTTGAGAATTGTAGTTTCAGGGCCCCTTAATTAGAGTTAACTGGTGTCAGGGGATAGTTTTTGCTCTTAAAACCAGCTCAAAGATAAAAACAATCTTTTACAGGAAGACTACTATTTTGAGCAGGACAGTATTGAGCAAGGTAAAATGTAAAACATTTAACAATGCTACAAAGTACTTTGTGCCCTAAAGTTCAAGTCTTTTTCTTTTTGGAGAGTATAATAGTAGGTAATATTTCTGATTACTTAACTTTTTCAGTCAATATATGCTTATGTGGTCTTTTCTGTCAAGAATGTCTTTTGTGTAAAATAAATAAATATCTGTCCCCCTGGTTTATATCCTATATAAATATTTTCTACTCAATCCCTTGGAGAGAACTTTAGTTGTGAACCAAACCTAAGCTTTAAGTAAATTTTCTCTGGGAAGGTTAAAGACAGAGTGCAATGATTCAGAGGACAAGAAAAGTTTTCTGACCATTTTCTGATGTGGCCAGACTCTCTAGGACTTAATTGGTGAACAATGTTCTCATTGAGTGACATTGGTGGTCAAGTCACCTTGGCCCCATACTTGTTCCAAGCAACAGTCATAATTACTATACTGGTATTCAAGAAGTGTCACTGAATTCAAGTCATTTTAAAATAATGTAGTGTAAAAGAAGATATTTGAAAAGTGACAAATGCATCTGCAAAAAAGAAAAGGAGCTCAGAACTTACTTTGTAAAATGCCAACCAACTGAGATGAGGAGACAATTCCCATGGAACTTTGGGAAAAAGAAGTTAAGCAGCTTGAGCTGGCTGAGAGGGATTCCTTCTCTGGCTGTTGGACCAGAAGGTGGAAGATAGACTACTCTCTAGCCATAGCCTTATCCATAAGACAGTGAGTTAAGAAGACTTTTGGGTTTTAACCCAGAAGAAATCTGTCAGCATTGCTGTCAATATCTCCCCTTAGGGAAAGATAATCTTGTTTCCTGAATTTGAATATATCTTGAAACCTTCAATCAATAAGATAACTTAGAAAATTTAGGGAGACCTATTTTTCTCTCACCCCTCCTTTCTCTTTACCTCCTCTACCCAAAAGAATAAAAGACCTTTTAGTTGAAGGATTTGATTGTGGGATTTGGTTATTAGGGGAACTCTTCAAGCTTACCATCTGTGGGAAGAACATTTCTAAGACAGTTTAAAGGGAACAGAAAGTAGTGTAGGGGAAGGGACTCAAGATCCAGTCTTTTCCCTGGCTTGCTTCCTAGTGTTGCTTCTCTAACATTTCCCCATTACCATAATTCCCCTAGTAAAAATATCTACTACAGTAGAAAACTAAAAGTTAATATAACTCGGAGGGCAATAGAGAGGCACATGGTAGAAATTTGTTGGTTGCAACTTTCCAGATAATGATCTACATTCTGAAATATCTGAGTAAAAGATGTTATTAAATAGATATATGATTAACAATACATTGTACTCATGGCACAGAAGGTGGGGAACCTCTTATAATGGAGGGGAGTATGAGGGTGGTGGCAGGTAATACTTAAACTTTACTCTCATTGGAATTGGCTCAGAGAGGGAAGAATAGCCAGATTCATTGGGGGTATAGAAGAATCCTATCTTACCCTATAGAAAAGTAGAAGGAGAATAAGAAAGGTGATGTTGGGAAGGGGAATAATATAAGGCAGAGTGAAGAAGAGGAGTAATTAAAAGCAAAACACTGGTGTGGAGGGAAAGAGTTAAAGGAGAAAGGGGAGAATTAAAAGAGGAATTTAAGACAGAGGGGAATATGCAGATGGTAATTATAATTGTGAATGTAAATGGGATGAACTCACCCATAAAGTGGAAGCAAATAGCAGAGTGAATTAAAAACCAGAATCCTACCATATGCTGTTTACAAGAAACACGTTTGAAGTAGATAGACAAACACAGACAACGGTAAGAGGCTGGAACAGAATCTATTGGGCTTCAACTGAGACAGTAAAGCAGGAGTAGTAATCATGATCTCAGACAATGCTAAAGCAAAAATAGATTTGATTAAAGGAGATAAGGATATCTTGATAAAAGGTACTATAGACAATGAAGAAATGTCAGCACTTAACATATATGCACCAAATGGTATAGCACCCAGATTTTTAAAGGATAAACTAAAGGAGCTTAAGGAGGAAATAGTAAAACTACACTAGTAGGGGCCCTCAATCATCCCCTGTTAGAACTAGATAAATTTAACCAAAAATAAATAAGAAAAATGTAAAGTAAATGGTTGAAATTTTAGAAAAGTTAGAACTAATAGACATCTGGAGAAAACATCTAGGGATAAAAAATAATATACCTTCTTTTCAGCAGTACATGCTACATATACAAAGATTGACCATGTACTATAGCATAAAAATGTCACAACTAAATACAGAAAAGTAGAAAAAACAATGGCATTTTTTCAGACATAAAATAACAAATATTATGATCAATAAGGGTCCATGAAAGGCAAATCAAAAATTAATTGGAAGCTAAATAATCTAATTGTTTACAAGGAGTAGGTCAAAGAACAAATGATAGAAATAATCACTGATTTCATTGAAGAAAAAATGAGTTGACAATATATCAATTTTCATGGGATACAGCCAAAGCAATACTTAGGGGAAATTTTAAATCTGTAGTGCTTACATCAATAAAATAGAGAGAATGCAGAACAAAGAATTGGGCATGCAAACTAAAAAAGCCAGAAAAATAAGAATTTTAAAATCCTCATTTAAAGGCTATATTGCAAATTCTAAAAATTAAAGGAGAAATTAAGAGAACCATTGAACAAATAAATAACACTAGGAGTTGGTTTTGTAAAAAAAAAACAAATAAATTAGACTGTGTTGGTTAAATTTATTAGAAAAAAGGAAAAGAAAATCCATTATTCAGGATAAAAAATGAAAAGGGTTGCACATCAATGAAGAGGAAATTAATGCAATCATTAGGAGACTGCTATTTTGTCTAGTTATATGCCAATAAATCTGACAGTCTAATGTGAATGAATAAATATTTACAAAAATACAAATTCCCATATATATAAGAGAGGAAATAGAATCCTTTAGTAATCCCTTTTCAGGAAAATAAATTTAACAAGCCATGAGTGAACTCCCTAAGAAAAAATTCCTAAGGCGGAATGTATTCTCAAGTGAATTCTATCAAAAAATTAAAGAACAATTAATTCCAATAACTTTGAAAGCTAGAATGTTATTTTCTTTCTATCTTGGAGAGTGGAGAGTTTTAATTTTTCTCACTATTTTCCATTTTTGCTTCATTTTAACATTCTTTTATTTTTCCTCTCAACCACCGGTGTTTTTTCTGGCTATTGTTTTGTTATCTTTAGTGGGTATATTGTAGAATTTATTGTCTTTCCTGTTTTTCAGATTTCTCCTTTTATAGTATTTATTCGCTATAGTATGTCATTTTCTAGATTCCATGTTCATTTTTCATTCTTTTTAGTCCCCTTAATATTTTATCAGTGATGTAATTCTTTGATGTACTGATGCTATGATGTATTCTTTGCTAGTCCCTACTTAATTACCATACTTGGTATGCATTTTTTATAACTTTGAAATAATAGAAGGGAGTTGATCTTGAATTTAACTTCTCTCACACATAACAAAATTTCCTGTCCATCTTATTTTTTTTTCTTTTGCTCATTTATTGTCATTTTTTAAAATTGGAGGTTACTGAGTTGGATCCATATTTATTCCTAGTCTCCCTCTTGGTCTTCCTGTTAATAGCTATTTCTTTTCTAAGTAAGAATAGTTTAAAAAACCCCTTATAATCCACATTAAAATCAAAGTTCTAAGACAAAAGTGTGGCAAGGGCAAAATAAGTGTTACATGACTTGCCCAGAGTCACACAGCTAGGAAATGTCAAAGGCAAGATTTGAATACAGGATCTTCCATCTCCAGGCCTAGTTCTCTATATTTACTTAGTCACCTACCTGCCCCCAGAAGAGGTCTTTAAAATTAAATAATTCTCTAGCCCTCCTAATTCACAACTTCAATGACTAATCTCCACTTAAGGAGTAGAATAGAGTTCAGTATATTTAGTGGTGGTAAGAGTGTCCTAATTGGTCACTATGGAGGAGGAGGAGAAGGAGACTGAGGTGGAAAATAGATATGTTATAACCCCAAGGAAGTCAAGGTGAAACCCCAGTAGATATGAAGTGCATGGTGCAAATTAGAGGCAATGGGCCAGATAGGAAGATTTCTATTGTATATTCTATAGGAAATAATTAGTGGAAGAAATGTAAACTTTCTTCTCTCCTTCTTCTGATTGTTTTTATCCCTTAATTTTATGTTGTGTTTGGGTGGGAGAAGGTAAGGTTAAGATTCAGACTTAGATTAAAGTTCACTAGAAGATCTTCAAAATCAAGGAGAAAGTAATTGGAAATGAAACCCTACATTTTGACCATGGGCGTATATTATATATTTCTGTTGATTCCCTTTGCTTTTCTGGAATGATTAAAAAAGGTTAAATAGATATTTAATCCTCATGAATCAATAGTAACTAAATAATATTTTCAAAAATCTTGTTTGCAAATTGTATACACCATTTTAACACTGCAGGCTGCTAGGAAGGAGGGTTAAAATCCTTTGGGCAAAACTGAGGCAATCCAAGTTAAATTTTTCTAAGATTCATGTATCAGTCAGTTATAGAGCTTTTCACACAAAAGGTCAAACTCAATAGCTGCAGATGTGATTTACTAGAATTTTTGCTTTTTGCTTTTGTTTTTACATCCTTGGAGAGTAGAAAAAATTTATGTAATCACTGGAAAAGATGAGTGAAAGTGGCAGTTGTGGGGGGAGCAGTGTGAGTGTTAGTGGGGGTAAATATTGGCATTGGATTTTGAAATAAAACTATACAGAAAAATGTTTCCAAAGCTACTGCAGGTTAGATTTTAAAGTATCTCAGGGGGATTCAATTTCATTACTCCAACTGATGTCAGTGAGAACTGGATAGATAGAAGTTTGTGTGCTACTTGGAAATTGGCCTCCCTGCCCTTATTATAGCTCTGCCTTGGGTGTAGCACTTTCACATTTGGGTTTTATTAGCTTTTTTTTTCCTTCCCAAAATCAAAGTATTCTTGATTGTTTGGTGTTAAGATAATAATAGCAAGCTACATCTAAAGATAAACTGTTCAAATTTGCCACCAATAATGATCAATGCTTGCAATTGCAAAGCCAGCAAGAGAATAAAGGGTTACCTCACTTTCTAATATCTATTTTTGGCTTGGACTTGTGATTTTATTGTTGTAGGGAGCTCCAGATGAGTCTGTCTCCTCTAGCAATGCAGATTGGAAAGTGATTCTTTATATCAAAGTCTTTGAAAGATGCTTGGGGAACTGTTAGAGATTAACAAATAGCTAATAAAATAATGAAAATGAATAAAATATTAATAAATGTTTATGGACTGATTGAACTGATATTTATGTATGTGCTTTAAAATTTCAAATCACATTCCTTTTTTTTTAATCACAACAATCCTATGAGGTAAGTACTATAGGTATTGCTATTTTATTTTATAAATGATGAAACTATGACTAAGGGGTGTGGAAGAGGCATGAAGGAAGAGAGAATTTTCATGCATGCAAGACAGACAACTGGGGACATCATTTGTCAATCAAGGTGAACATTCCACCTGGAATGTTCCCAGGAAAGTCAGTTGGAGCCTGGCCAGGAGATGAACTGAGAGACTTGCTTGGCTTCTGACCAGGGAAGAGACTGGCTTCTTCTGACCTAGGCTGAGGCTTTGGTGTGGCTGATGTTGGTGACTGACCATTATATACTGGGTTGATTAGAAGAAAACAGAAGAAAATAAATTGTACTTTATAACTCCCTGACAGACTTTTGTGTCACAGCTGTGACAGGACTGACATTTCCCAAAATCCTCCTAATCCTCATTATAGACAAGGGATCACCCCATCCCTCTCACCTCATCTTCCATCCTTGTCCTGTTGTTCTCAACAAACCCCCTTACTTGAGAAAGGAAAAGAGTATGTTCCTCATAAATCTCATAGTCCACTCAGGGAAGGAGGGGGGAGGGGCAAGGCTAAAGGCTTCAGAAGAGGTTGGTGAAGGGTGGTATTGAAGGAGGAGGAGGGTAGGAAAAATATTAATCAATTAGCCATCTAGGGAATTGATAGACACCTTGAGGTTTCCCCTAGTAGTAGTATCTCCCTATTACAACTAGGTACCCTGAGATTTCCCTTAGTATCTCTCTAGTCACTCCAGAGTATCTCATTTATTAAAACTAGAAATATCTCCTCAGTATCTATCTAATACAATTGGCACCTCTAAGATTGACTGAACTTCACAATCTTTAGAAAGGCAGAGTAGAACAGGATGAAAAACAATGTTTAAGCAAGTTGTTTGTGGAGTTGTGGTGATTGCTGTCATTGCTTGTTTCTGGGTCTATAATATACTGTACAGCAGGATGACCCACATGATCATTGAATCTATTGATTATATAGACAACATAGAAATGTCTATTTTGCAGTTGCTATTCCAAACAGACCCTATACTCTGGCAGGTCCTGGCTCAAGTTCATGTGATTTTAATGGCAGTGTTACAGACTCTAACACAAGTAAAGAAGATCTTTAGATCTGTGATTCCCCTAAAGGCAGAAAAGATACTGGCTCTTGATAACAACCTGGAAAGCATGATAAAGACTGTGTTTGAGGAATTGATTAAGGAAAAAGGGCTAGATCAGGTTATGGGCAAGGACAATGGACAAGCAGATAGGGCACCTAATGGAAATGAAGGTGACAATGAGAAAAAGCCTGATTGTGAACCAGAGAAAATCTGTCCTTTAGAAGAAGTCACTAAGTTATCATCAACAGGGGTGGGGGGGAGGAGTAATACTATAGGCAATTTACCTCACAGGAACTTGAATCCATAAAAAGAAGTTACCCAAATTTTGTAGCAAATCCTTTCAAATCTCAAAAGGAGCTGAAACAAACTTTTAGGATCTTTGATCCTGATTTTGAGGATGTGGAATTTCTTCTTTCAGAGTTATTTAGCCCCCATGAACAAAGGCAATTCCTGAAGAAGACAGGATCTAATAGTAGTGTGACTAGTTGGCCAACTGAGGAACAAAGGGTATATATGGACTTTGGTAACCCTACTAGCATGTCCTACCTAAGAAAATGCAGGGAGGAATTGCTTCAGGCCATAAAACAATGCTTTTCAAAATCTAATGCATGGGCTAGGTTTGATAAGATTGTACAGAACAAAGGGGAACATCCTGCCACATACATTGACCATTTATCAGAGATGGCAGATTCAGTTTTGGGAATAGAAGCTGATAATGAAGAATCTGCAAGCCATGTTCATAGACAATTTCTAAGGGGATGCACACCTCATTTAAAAAATTTCTTCAAGCACTATTTCCCTAAGTATGATTCGGTTGGCCTGATAGAACTGTGTAAGACAGCAGCTTACTTACATTATAGTAACTCAGAACAAAGTAAACAAGTCCAGGACCTAAAAGATAAATTAGAAATGACAGAGAAACATCTTAAAGTTAAGGAGATAGAAGAAATTAAGAATCTAAACATAGTTAAGACTTACACAAGATCTAGTTACACAAGACCTACACAAGAAAGGCCACTTGATTAAAAATTGATTTTTAAAGAAGAAACATGAGATTAACAACAAGAACACACAAATTTCACAAATTATGTACAAAAAGTCCTCTTGCTGTTCTCATTGCACTCTAAAGTCCTCAAAGCATGCAAATGACTTGCATGAGATAGAACAGGCTGTAAAAACTGGAGCCAAACCTGAGTACTCAGATATGGTTAGGAAAGAATTATGAAACCAGGCCTTAGTTTGGAGATAGAAAAAATAGTGAGAATGAGGCTGCAATTAAAAATAATAGAAAAAAGTTGGGAAATGGTGAAAATTCAGTGCAAGAAAGTGAATCTGTGAATGTTAATACGTGCAATAAAGTAAGGGAAAGGCAGAGTCATATTTAAAAAATGATGCAGAAATAAAGGAAATAACATCTTGAATAGCAACTGAGATAAGAGATTTTGAGAAAAGCTGCATAATAACCAAACAGGAAAAGAGTGTCAATGAAATAAAATCTTTACTAGAAAACTTTTTTTTTCCAGTGTAGAATGGATAATGGGATTGAATTGTGCAAAAGGGAAAGAAAGAAAGAGTCACAAGAACTCAAGCAAGGGTTTGTGACAGATACAGAGACACATAATTTCAATTCCCTCCAGGTTACTGTTGCTAGAAATATAAAGGCTTTGAAATCATTCACAGATTTGTATCATGACATCCCACCAAACTTGGTTAATTTGTCCAATAGCTACATGGCAAAGGTACCCTTAGAAAAGACATCTAATTTGAATCCAGAAGCTAATACCTTCCATCCAGCAATGAGTGATATAGATAAGGAAAAATTAACTGAAAATGGAGTTGAAAATACATTTGAACACAATAATTCTATTCAAATTAATGGAGGTGACATAACAGTTAAATTTGAATATGGGGATATAATGAGAGTCTTAGTAACAACCAAGGATTCAGTTGGTGCCAATGTTCTGAGTGGCAGAGGGGAATCTGGCCAAAGCAACAGCTATGATTTAGATTCATGTTCCAATGTAGTAGACAATAAAACCTCAAGTGAAGACTTCATAGGGAATGAATCACATCAAAAAGATTTAACTGAGCCACATATATACCTGTCAGAGTAGCAATGAAATGAACACTGATTCAGTGGTTATGAACACCTTAGTTACAAAGCCAGAAGCATATGTTTCTAATGTGGGACAAAATGGAGGCACATATCCTACTGATGATGCAGGGGGAAATGCAGATGTACCAAACTTATTCCCAGAAGAAAATAATAAAATAGAGGGAAAGATTCCTATCTCTACACAGTCAAATGAGAACGAAGATAAACAAACCTCAGACTAGTGGTAGAGTAGGATCTATGATTATTAACAGTATAAATGATCTTCAAGAAGAAGCTGTCCCCATACCATCAAGTAATCTTGTGAGTTTGAGAAGTCTTCAATCCATTTTTTAGGGTTGACTGGAATCAAGAAGAGTTTCTTCATTGGAGAAAATGACCATTGATGGAAGCTGTGAACCAGGATAGATAATGAAGATTTAAGATGAAATGTGGAATGCTATTCAATAGCCCGGCAAACTGTCCTGTTCTAATGTATATGATTCAACATCCTGGCAAATAATGTAACAGCAAATTGAAATTATAAGTTACAAAATCCTTTTTTAAATTTGTCATTATGTGCTTGTGGGAGACTTTTATTTTTTTTTATATTTCCATAGTGTGCAGAAAATGAATAATTCTCACATACCTGGTTCATATTGTAAATTAAATACATTTTATTCATTTTGGGGGGACTACCTTAGGTTTGACCATCATATTAAGCTATAGACACAATTTGTGAGTGTTTGTGAGTGAGAGAAAAGTCACAGAAACCTTGGCATTAGAGATGAAGTGACCCATGACAACCTTGTAGATGGGCTTTTTAGGGAAGGGAATGAATAACATGTTTTAGTCCTTTAGATCCTGGATTAATTTTAGATGTGTAAAGTAGAAAGAGGAGATTAAATAAAAAAAAAAACATCTTTGAATGGGAAACCACTCATTTTCCAGAGCTTTCAATTCTCTAAAGTTTTATATTAGAATAATACATCAACATTTTTGGATGGTTAGATCATGCTTCATAGCATGCTGTAGAAAGTTCTGTCTTTTATAAATTAACAGACTGATCTGTGCTGAATCAGGGACAAGGAGCTTACAGAAGTACAAGAGGATAAGAATTCAGATTATAACCAAAATGAATGTCATTGCTTTCCCAAAAGCCATTTGGTTACAATGATGGCTATCCAAAGAGCATGCACTTGATTCCAAATGAATTCATTTTTTGAATATAAATTTATTTATTATAAATTCATTAAATTATGAATTCATTTTCATCTTTTTGTTGATAATATTAATTCAAATAAATAGAAAGAAGATATATTTACCAGCACATACATCAGGGCTTATACAACCCAAAGTTTCTCTAAATGTATTTCCACTGACCCCACTGATCCACAGTCTTTGCTGACTAAGAATCTGGCTTGATCTTATATATCCAGAAGATTGACTGCAAGCAGAGAAGACTGGAACTAGATGAGATCTTGGAGATCGTCTAGCTTATTCTATAGATAAGGACTATTTACTCTTTTATTTTGGAATTCCCTTTGCTTTATATTCCTATATCTTTCATGTAATGCTTACTTTAAAATATTTACCTAGAAAAAGAAAGTGAAGCTTCAGTCCTATTTTATTCCCCACATCCTTTGACCTTATTGTTAGGTTATCTTTCACTTTCCTCTGCCTGCCTTATATTACTGATCACATCTAAATCTTGATATTTCTTTGCAATGACAAAAACAATTTATGACATTGCATTAGACATTTTATCTTTAATTGTTGGCTTTTGCTTAACTACTAAAGTCATCCCTTGAAGATTATCACCTCTTATTCTCTTTATTATTACAAAGAAATGCATTTAAGAAAAGTAAAATGTCTCATGGATTACATCTCCTAGGAGGGAAAAATAAGTTGTTCTCCATAACTGTTCATTTCATTTCAGAACTCTTTTATTTTGTTAAAGTTTCTATGATCATAGGCATTCTGTTTATAGTTTTCTTGGTTCTGTTTTCTTTTCCTGTATATTTTCATATAAGTCTCCCTACATTCCATTAAAATTTAAAGTCAGTCAATAATCATTCAGTCCTTAAACGTTTATTAAGTTCCTACTATGTGTCATGGTCTCTGATAATTGCTAGGGATATAAAGAAAGGCAACAGAAAAGTTCTGCCCTCAAGGTGCTCATAAACCAGTATACTTGTTCACTCACTTTTATGGATGAATTTACATTAGTGTCATCCAATATTGGTAGCATTTAAAATTTCAGTTACTTTCGTCCTCAAAGTCAACAAATATTGCTCCACTGGACACATGTTGTACCAATATTTTTCCATATGCATGTTCTAATGATTGATAGTGGTAGTGGGTACAATACAAAGGGCAAAAGGGATTTTACAATTAATTTCTACTTCTTTTCATTGGTCATTTTATTCATCCGCATCTCCATCTCCATTCTATAATCCAAATATTCCGTTATGAATTCCTTTATTATCTACTTTATGTATGTGCAATAGTTGACACTCTTGAATTGCCATGCTGAACCTTTTCTATTTATTCAGTTGCTTCTTCAAATAGTTCAACATAGTGAACAGGAGGAATCACATAAATACTCAGCCTTCTGTTAAGCCAAATGTTCTCTTGACTTTTCAAAAACCCACTGACTGGATCATGATGCTTTTGTGCAACTAGATATAATTGCAATTTTAGGAATTGCCTAAATTACTTTGAACCTTCAGGTCATATGTTCATGATAACAGGAAATTCATAAGGACTATTCATGCAATTCATATTCTCAGGGCAGGGAAGAGAACCTTTTGTAAATACAATTAATTTCATATATGCTAAAACTGCTTTTCTTAAACTAAGTCTAAATTTAGTATGATAGATGGAAATGTGTAACCTAGAGAAGTAACTAATATCTTCTTACCACAGTTTTCATATCTATAAAACAGGATAATACTAGTATTTACTTCCTAGAGTTCTTGTAAGGATAAAGTACTATATAATATTCATAAAACACTTTATAAACTTTAGCATGCTATCAATGCTAGTTAATAATATTATCCTATTTAGCTTACTTGAAACTAAATTTCTCTATCTTATATACTATTATGTTGTACCATTTTTGCCATGATGGCTTTCTGACATTTCTATTTTTTTTGTTTTTGTTTTGTTTTTCTCATTATTCATTTTCTGGCTTAGAGACTTCCAATGGCTACATTAGATATTTCCTTTGTGACCTTAGATGGCCACAGAGTACTTCTTGATTGATTTTCTCACTTGTTTTAGTCTCTAAATATGCCTAGAACAAGTTCTCTAGGTTTTCCTTCATCCCCTAGAGCTATAAAAATGAAATCTCATTATTTGCTTATATTTTTTTTGTTTTTATATCACCTTTATTTCTAAATATATTTCTCTGCAAATCATTCCATGTAACAAATATTTTAAAAGAAAAAGAAAAATGATTGAGCAAAACCAACCAACTCATCTACTTTGTCTGTACATATGATATATGGCAAGTATTATATGATAATAATAATATGATATAATTATATTTCTCTATCTTGGCACAGATGGAAGGATGATATATTTTTCCCATTCTTCTTCAGGGTCAAACTTGATATTATAATTACAGAATGTTTAGTTTTATTTTTTCAATATTATTTTGCTGATTTTGCTTATGTCATTCTTGGATCAATTTATGTAAGTCTTCCCATGCAGATCTTAGTTCTTCATATTCAACTTTTCTTGGGATTCAGTAATATTTCAATATACTTGGACTGATCCATTGTATGGAAAAGAATTTTACAGGCAAAATGATTGCAATTTCATTCATATATCTTTTAGTTTACCAGACCATCTTCCTTGATCATCAGACAGCAACACAACTAGCTATTGGTTCTTATTTAATTGGTTGAGCAGGATTTGGCCCCTATGTATAATTCATGGGGTACCTAGGTGGCACAGTTCGTAGAGTGTTAGGTCTGGATTCAGGAACACTAATCTTTATGAGTTTTTAAATCTGGTTTCAGACATGAGCTGTGTGACTTTGGGAAATTGTTTACCTCTGTCTCTGTTTCCTTATCTGTAAAATAAGTTGGAGAAGGAAATGTCCAACCACTCTAGTATCTCTGCCAAAAGGTCATTGAGAGTCAGACATGACTGAACATGTGAATGTGCTCATATTTTTAGGCCACCTGAATGGCACACTCAATAGTGAATTTTGTATGTGAATAGTACTAGAATCATGAAGACTTGGGTTCAAATCTGGCCTCAGACACTTATTAGCTGTGTGACCCTAGACAAGTCACTTCACCCTGGTTGCCTCAATTTCCTCATTTGTAAAATGAGCTGGAGAAGAAATAATAAACCACTACAATGCATTTGTCAAGAAAAACCCAAAAAGGGTCATGAAGAATTGAATGTAACCGAAATGATTCAATAGTAACGACAAATGCAGTTTATATTTTTTAAAAATAGAATTAACATGATCAATTTTTTTCTTGAGGTGTTTTTTTCCTTCACAGTAAGAATTTTCCTTCCTTAAAGATTCAACTTCCTTTCATGAGGACTGCTATGTTCTTTTTGTTTGTCCTTTTTTACTACTATGTTATTTGCAGAAAAAATAGATTTGATCAATCCTGGATATTAAGCATATACCTTATCAAAATTACTTTGATGAAATAACATTTTCCTTCTGTCTCTTTCATACTATTTTCATATTAATATCATTTTATTGCTATGTAAAATACCATATTATGTTTTGCATTATCAATATTTTCATTTTCAGAAGAGATTTTTATAATAGTACAAACAATAAGACATTAATAGCTTTTTATGTACATGTCTAAAATAGATGCATAAAAGTGGTTGATAAATTTCTTAAAATACACAGAATCTAGTAAGAGGCTCTAGGATATTTCATTGAAGTCTTAGTAAAGAAAACACTGGCTCTGGGGTCAGAGAATGTCAATTTAAACCCCATTTCTAACTATATGATCTTTGAAACAATTACTTTGTTTCAATGTCTATATGATGGGTGTTGGATGAGGCCTTTATGATCATTTCTAGCTCTATGATTTTACAATAAAGCTTTGGCTATGTAGAACTTTATTTAAATGGTACAGTTTCTGGAAGATCTGATTTAAATCTATCCTCAGACACCTACTAGCTGTATGACTATGTGTAAGTCACTTAACCCATTTGCTCCAATTTCCTCATCTATAAAATGGGGATAATAACAGTACCCACACCTCAGGGTTGTTGTGAGGATCAAATGAGATAATAGAGGGTAGTTCCCCAAGTGAAGACTGGGCACATGTGCCAATAATTAGTGAATGCTGCTCTAGGATGTACCATCATACTATCTCCAAAGAATGTTACTCTTGATTTTAGATAGATACTATTTATCATTTAAAGAAAAGTTTCATTGATACCTATGCTTTTGTTTTTAATATGAATAAGTATTATCATGTCAAAAGTTATTTCTACATCCATTGAAATAATCATGATTTTTGTTGCTTTTGTAATTGACATGGTCAATCTTGCTGATAGTTTTCCTAATATTTACCCCTCCCAGAATTCCTACTACAAATCTAATCTGATTATATTGTATTATACTTGTGACATATTATTGAATCACCTCTCTGGAGTTTTATTAAATTTTCAAATCAATATTCATTGGGAAACTGGTCAATAGCTTTAAAAATAAAAAAATTTGATCATCATATCATAACAATAGTATTCTGTTACAATCATATAACATGACTTGTTCAGCCATTACTAAATTGATGGGCATTCCTTCAGTTTCCAATACTTTTCAATTTCTAATATTTCTATTATAAAAAGATTAGCTATAATATTTTGGTGCTCAAATGATGGTTTATTTATTTTATAGGGTTTTGACACAAAACCAGCTCATTAGTTATTCATGAATTCACTATTTTACTTTCAATTTTCTTAATCTGTTTGGATTTTATATTTTTATTTTTAATTGGGAATTTTTCATTTCTTTTCCTAGTTTCACATTTTGTTGACATGTGCCCAATTTTTCAGTCTAATCTTTCTCTCTTTCATTGATGTACTGTTAAGAAATATAAAATCATACTTAACAATTGCTCTGGCTGCAGCCCACAAATTTTGGCATATTGTCTTCTAGTTGTCATTTTTTTTTATGAAACTATTGGTTCTTTCTATGATTTGTTCTTTGACACATTCTTTCTTTAGGATTAGATTAGTTAGTTTCTAATGAATTTGTTTTTTATACCTCCCCTGCCTTTACTGAAATTAATTTTATTGCGCTATCATACAAAAAGAATATATTTATTCTTTCTGATTTTCTGCATTTGTTTGCTATTTTTTTAAGACCTAATACATGTTTGCATGAAGGTGTCATGAACATCTGAGAAAAAAGGTATACTGTTTTCTATTGGTTTTTGCCATACTTTGATCATATCTAACTTTTCTCAAATTCTATTTATATCTTTAACTTCTTTCTTATTTATTTAATGGTTGGCTTTATCTAGCTATGAAATGAGTACTTTGAGATCCCCTAATAGTACAGTTTTACTATTTTTTTCTATAAATCATTTAACTTTTTTATGAATGTTGTCATTTGATTCACATATGTTTAGTATTAATATTACTTCATCGTCTGTGGTCCTTATAACAAGATGGAGTTTTCCTGATTCTCAATTTTAATTAGGTCTATTTTTGCACTTGCTTTGCCTATGATCATGATTCTTAGTCTTGATTTTTCTTACTTCAGGTAAAGCATTATAGATTCTGGGACAGACCATTATTTTAACTCTATATATGACTCTATGTTCCAAGCGTATTTCTTATAAACAACATGTTGGGAGTTTTTAAAAAATCCATTCTGCTCTATTCTTCCATTTTATAAGTGAAATTATACTATTCATAATCACAGATATGATTACTGATATCATTCTCTTTTCTCCTGCTTATCATTTTCTTTCTCCTTTTATGTTGTTTATTTTCTAAAGTCTATTTTGATTCCTGCTACTTTCTTCTTTTTTTAAGATTACATGTCAATATAGTTTCTAAAAATAATTTTCTGACATTTTGCATTCCATGGTCTCTCTCTTTATCAACCCTTCCTCCTTTCCAAGGAAGCATGTAATATATCATATGTTGTATATACAATAAATACTTCCATGTTCATGTTGTAAAACAAGATGAATGTTGCTTACACTGAGAAAAATTCATGGAGGAAGTAAAAAATCTTCATTCAGACTCTGTTAGTTCTTTTTATGGTGGTGAATAATATTTTTCATCATGAATCCCTTGGAGTCGTCCTGGATCCTTGCCTTGTTGGTAAAAATTAAGTCATTCACAGTTGATCATCACACACTATTGCACTGCCTTCCTTTATCAACTTTCTATTTATCATACTCCTCTCATTCCCTTTCCCTAGTACTTCCTCATTGGGTAAGATAGATTTCTATCCCTAAATGAGTTTGAATGTATATTTTTCTCTTTTTGAACCAATCTAGAAGAGAACAAGATTTTCTCTTCTACCCTGGTCTTTTCAACAGGAATACTTTAAATGTCTTCTATTTATTTCATTAAATATCCATTTCCCCCTGTTTTTTATGAGTAGGTTATTGTTTGTTGTAATCCTAGCTCTTTTGCTTTGAAGAATATCATATTCTAAGTCCTCCATTACTTTAATGTGGTAGCTGCTAAATCTTATATGATCCCAAATCTGGCTCCATGGTATTGGAATAATCTCTTTATGGCTGTTTGAAGAATTTACTCTGACCTGGAAGCTCTGTGATTTGAATGTAGTATTCCTAGAAGTTTAATTTTGGGATCTCTTTTAGGTGGTGATGAGTGGATTCTTTCAGGTTTACTCTTTCAAAGAATAAAAGTGCACTTCTCTTCTAGGATGCTCTTCTAGAATTAAAAGGCAAATTTTTGGTGTGTGTGTGTGTTTGTGTGTGTGTGTGTGTGTGTGTGTGTGTGTGTTTGAAATATGAAGGTTAGGTTCTTCTTTGATCATGGCTTTCATGTAGTTAAAGGATTCTTATGTTATCTCTTTTCACTCCATGTTCCAGGTGAGTTTTTTCATGCTTTTCACTTTAACATTTCTTGATATTTCATGGAGTCATTAGCTTTCATTTGTCACAGCATAATTTCTTGGTGATTATAGGTTATTTTTTATTAATAACACTTATTTACAAATATCTCTGGCCTCCCTCCTCTGCCCGCATCATAGAAGGCATCATCTGGAAGACAGTTATGTATATATTAATTATATCTTTCAGATTTTTATATTTTCAGTTCATTCTTTAGAGGTAACATTTACAATTTATTCTTAAAGTATTGAATCTCTAGCTGTATATTAGGTTCTTTTGGTTCTACTCATTTCACTGTTCATTATTCTGTATAGTTCTTTCTAGATTGTTGTTGTTTTTAATTAGCCCACTCATCTTTTCTTATGGCAAGAAATAGTTTCTTCCAAAGAGCTTTTGCATTTCTTTTTTCCATTTGACAAATTCTGCTTTTTAAGAAGTTAGTTTCATTAAAGTAGTTTTATACCTTTTAAATTCTTTGACTAATTCTATTTTTAATGTATTATATTCTTTGGTAATATTTGTGCCTCTTTATGCAAACTGTTAATTGTCTTTTCATAATTTTTCCCTTGCTCTCATTTCTTTTGCCAACTTTTACTTTACCACACTTGTTTGATTTTTATAATCATTTTTAACTCTTGTGTTTTATTCATTTTTACCTTTGAGCTTTTACTAGCTGATGTTGAGATAATTGCTTTCTTCTGAGTTTGTGTCTTGATCTTCTCTGTGACCACGATAGGTTTTGATAGTCAAGCTCTTTTTTTCCTGTTGTTTGTTTATTTTTTCTGACTACTTACCTTCCATCTGGGAATCAATACTGTGTATTGGCTCCAAGGCAGAAGAGTTGTAAGGGCTAGGCAATGGGGGTCAAGTGACTTGCCCAGAGTCACACAGCTGGGAAGTGTCTGAGGCCAGATTTGAACCTAGGACCTACCATCTCTAGGCCTAGCTCTCAATACACTGAGCTACCCAGCTGCCCCCATTCTAACTACTTTTTGACTTGGATTCTGATCACTTATTTGAGAGTAAGGGTTCTGTCCTAGTCTTCAGGCTTTTGGTAGTGCTATATTCAGAGATGGAGGTTTGAAAATTTTCAGTGTTTTTAAGGTAGTAAAATCCAGGGAGAGGTGTGGTCACTGTTCTCATGGTCTAAATTCTGGTCCTTACCCAGTAAGGCCTCAGATCTTTTGGGACTGAAATTGATATTGCTCCTCATAGACCTATTTCCCTATGAATAGAAAATGCTTAAATTATTGTTTAATTTTTTAACAAGGAATCCTGTGACTACAAACCAGTTTCACCATGATGATGAAATATTACAAAACTTATCTTTATTTGATGTGCTTTTACCTTTCTTCTCTCCAAGATTGTTTATATCTTGTTCCAATGAAATTGAGTGAGTGGAGGGAAGACAAGTAAGAAAAAAGTCCCAGGAAACATTGTCTGACGTTTTAATCTTTTGTATCAAGTTTTTGTTCTGTCTGTCTGGCACATAATAAATTTCCTATGCTTTGTTCCACCTTAAATACAGAAAGAAAATATGTGAATGTCCTATCTAAAATTTGCTATGTCCTAAACTGTTTATTCTTTTTCCCCCAAAACTTCTCCCTCTTTTCAAATTTCACTATTTCTCTTAACGTTAATATTCATATGGACTCTCACGTTTTAAAGCTTGCTATTAACTTTGATTCTTTCCTTTCTTTTCCTACTTTTATTTAATTGAGAGGCCAAGTTCTATATAATCGAATTCATGTAATGTCTCTGTTAAGTGTCACTTACTTTCCCTAATACAATGTCCTTACTGCAAGCCATCACTACAACCAACGTGGACTATTAATATACCATCCTATATTTCTAGTGTCCACTGATACTTCCCTTGCAGTTCATCTTTCATAGCACTGCCAGATTAATCTTTCTTACACACATACTAGGTCAATAATTCCCCTGTTCAGAGTCTTTAAGTGTCTGCCCCTTATTTATTGATTGAATACCATCCCAGACTTACTTCATATTCTCCCCTATATATGTTTTGTATTTTTCCTTCTACAATTTAGTCTATCTACCTTTTAAAGCAGAGGGAAAATGACATTTTCCTTTATGAAGCACCATCAAATTTCTTTGCTAGTTAATGATTTCTCTTTCACTGGGGCTCACTTTGTTTAGCCCTAAATAATGCACTCATTATTAATGGGAATTTATTGTTCTTATCCAATGAGATCACCAAACAGAATTTCCCCCCCCTATCAATTAAATTTGTTTAGCATATAATACAAATGGAAAGATAAAACCAAAGAAATTTTTTTCCCTTTAGGAGGCTACTTCTCTGTTGTGAACCACTACTTCCATAGTAACTTTTTTTTTCTTTTGAATTTCCATGAACCTGAACTTTCAAAGTTCCCTTAACCTCTCTAACCACTCTTCTTTTGATTCTTATGGTCTCCACATTTTTCTCTTGTCACTTGAAATTTTTTATCATCCATGATTCTTTCCTAAGGCCTCTTTCCTTATTTTCTGTTCTTTGCTGTTTTTTTTTCTTTCTATATTCTCTATCTTGGTCATCTCAATGACATCTATGAATTATTTCCTCTAATCAGTTACTCATGGACCAGTTTATCAACCTTTTTACTAATCTAACCTCTTCCTAAAGTGTCAAACCCTCATTTCCTATCTTTATTTTCTTGTGGGATATTTCTTACTGGAAGAGTTTGACTGCATAGTATGCCTAAAACTTAATTCAATACTTTTTGACAAAAACAAACTTCTTCTAATAATTTCTCTATTTCTACTGTATCACTTTCATTCCAGTCATGTAAACTTGTACCATTGGAGTCCTCTTTTATTGTTCCTCATCTTCAAATTGCAAATCAGTTGCCACCTTCAGGTTTTTCTACTTCTGCAATAGCTCTCACATCCCATTCCTCATCTTTGCTTTTAGTAGAACCACTTTTTTTGCAGGTGTTTATCTCTTTCTTATCTAGCCTGCTAGAATATACTCCTAATTGGTTTTCCTCTCTTCTGTATATCTTCTCTTCAAAACATCTTTCACACTGCTACCAATATACAATGATGATCAAAGGAATCTTCTCAAGATACCTTCAGTATCTATTTGTTATCTATAAAATAAAATGCAGAATCCTGATCCTGGCATTCAAAACCATTAAATTTGCCTGAAACCTAATACTCCATTTTTATCTTATAATAATTCTTGAAGACCAATACCATATCTATAGATGCTTCTATTGTAGCCAGTCTTTTTCACTTATTAGGTGTTTTATTTAATTATTTAAATTTATTTCATAGGTATTTTAGATGGCCCCCTAAAAGTATTTTGGTTTGACTACTTTAATTTTTTGTCTGCTCTGCTTGATACACATTTGATTTTAAAATTTTATTTTAAATCTAATTTTAAAATTTATTTTATTTTTATAATTTTTAGCAATTACTTATATTAACAAATTTCCATATAATTTCTCTGAAGTTATACAATCAAAATTGTATCCTTTCCTACCTTCTCTTTTCCCCTCTAGGAAGTAGCAAATGATTCAATCTAGGTTATACATGTATTATCATGAAATACATGTTTCCATATTATTCATTTCTCTAAGTTAACAATCATAAAAAACTAAAATCCCAAAATATATAACTGAACAATCAAATGAAAAATGATGTGTTTTTATCTACATTTCAATTCCAACAGTTCCTTCTCTGGACGTGGATAGCATTTTTGGTCATGACTCCCTCAGAGTTGTCCTGGATCATTGCATTGTTAAGAGTAGCTAAATCTATCAGAGTCAATCATTCCATAGTATCACTGTTACTGTGTACAATGTACTGCGTACAATTTTACTGGTTCTGCTTATTTCACTCTGAATCAGTTTATGCAGTTCTTTCCAGCTCTTTCTGTAGTCATCTTATTCATTAGTCGAAAAAGCACAATAGTATTCCATCACCATAATATACCACAATTTATTCAGCCATTCCAAAATTGATGGATATCCCTTCAATATCCAATTTTTTGTTGCCACGAAAAGAACAGCTGTAAATATTTTCATACAAGAAGGTCCTTGCCGTGTTTTAATCATCTCTTTGGATTACAGACTTGGTAGTGGTATTACTGGATCATAATTTTATAGCCTTTTGGGCATAATTCTAAAGTGCCCTCTGTAATAGTTGGATGAGTGCACAACTCCATGAACAATACATTAGTGGCCTAATTTTGCCACATCCTCTCCAACATTTATTACTTACCTTTACTGGTACCTGAGTTGCTTTAATTTTTATTTCTCTAATCAAGAGGGATTCAGAACATTTTAAAGATGATTGAAAGCTTTGATTTCTTCATCTGAAAACTGCTTATTCAAAACCGTTGATCATTTGTTAATTGGGGAATGATTAGGATTTTTATAAATTTTACTTAGTTCTTTTTATTCAAAACCGTTGATCATTTGTTAATTGGGGAATGATTAGGATTTTTATAAATTTTACTTAGTTCTTTTTATTTGAGAACTGAGATATTTATTAGAAAAATTTGTTATAATTTTTTAAATTTGTTGTTTCACTTCTAATCTATATTGATTTTGTTTGTACAAAATCTTTTAAATTTAATATACTAAAATTATTCATTTATCTTGTAATGTTCTTTGTCTCTTGCTTCGTCATAAATTCTTCCCTTTTCCATAAATCAGGCAAGTAGACATTGTCTATGTCTATGTCCCGAATTAACTTATAATATCACTTTTTATGTCTAAATCATGTACCCATTTTGAGCTTTTCTTGGTATAGAGTGTGAGATATATATCCACACATACTTTTTGCCATACTGTTTTCCAGTTTTCCTAGCAGAGTTCTTATCCCAAAAGCTGGGATTTTGGGGATTCTCAAACACTAGATTGCTGAGGTAATTTACCCCTAATCTATTCCACTGATTCATCCTCCCATTTCTTAGCCAGTGTGAACAAGGGGATGAACAGAAACAAAATACCATATTGTTTTCATGATTAGTACTTTATAGTGCAGTTTAAAATTTGGTACTGCTAGGCTATCACCCTTTTAAAGTTAATTTTTTAAATTAATTCCCTTGATAGTCTTGATTGTTGTTCTTCCAGATGAATTTTGTTATTATTTTTTTCTAGTGTTATAAATTAGCTGTTTAGTAGTTTGATTGATATGGTACTGAATAAGTAAATTAATTTAGGTAATAATATATCATTTATATTATATTAGCTCATACTAACCCTAAGCAATTAATGGGGTTTCTCCCCATTGTTTAGATCTACCTTTATTTGTGTGAAAAGTCTTTGTATTGATATAATTCTTGTATTTGTCTTGGCAAATAGATAAGATTCTCTAGTATTTATATTGTCTAGGGTGATTGTTAATGGAGTTTCTTTTTCTAACTCTTGTTGCTGGACTTTGTTGAAAATATATAGAAATGCTGATGATTTATGTGGGTTTATTTTGTATGCTATAACTTTGTTAAAGTTATTAATTTTTTCAACTAGCTTGTTATTTGATTCTCTAAGATTCTCTAAGGTACCATCATATCTTCCACAAAGAATGATAGTTTATATTCCTTACTGCCTACTTTAATTTTTCCAGTTTTTTTTCTTCTCTTACTGTTAAAGCTAATCTTTCTAGTACAATATAAAACAAGAGTGGTAATAATAGGCACCTTTACTTTACTCTAGATCTTATTGGGAAGACTTCTAGCTTAACTCCATTGCAGATGATACTTTCTGATGGTTTTAGGTAAATACTGCTTATAATTTTAAGGAAAGGCCCTTTTATTCCTATGCTTTCTAGGGTTTTTAATAGGAATGCCTGTTATCACTTCAATGGATCCCTGATGCTTGCATTAACTTTTATAACTTCGTGGTTTGACTCCAACTGGCACAATACTATTCTTTGATGTGTCTGACAAACCGTATTTCTGTAGCTTTTCCATCTGTGCAAAAGAATATAAAGAGAAGATAGAAGAAGTAATAGATACCTTACAACAGGGAGGAACTTGTTGCAATAGATTCAGTGTGATGATCTGCAGTAAAGATAGGGAAGTAGAAATTTGGAAATGAAGAAATAGATGAGTGAAACATTTCAAAGATAGAATAAACAGATTTATTGGATTAGATTATAGGATCATAGCTTCATACATGTAAGATATTTTTCAGTTCCACTTTTTATCATTTTAACATTTTATTTTATTTTTTTAATTTTTATTTGGTCAATTCCAAACATTATTCATTGGAAACAAAGATCATTTTCTTTTCTTCCCTCCCCCCCTCCCACCACCTCTCCCATAGCCGACGTGTAATTCCACTGGGTATCACATGTGTTCTTGATTAAAAACCCATTTCCATGTTGTTGGTATTTGCATTAGAGTGTTCATTTAGAGTCTCTCCTCAGTCATATCCCTTCCACCCCTGTAGTCAAGCAGTTGATTTTCATTGATAATTTTACTCCCACAGTTTATCTTCTGCTTGTGGATAATGTTTTTTAGATCCCTGCAGATTGTTCAGGAACACTGCATTGACACTAATGGATAAGTCCATTACATTGGATTGTACCACAATGTAGCAGTCTCTGTGAACAATGTTTTCCTGGTTCTGCTCCTTTCACTCTGCATCACTTCCTGGAGGTTGTTCCAGTCTCCATGGAATTCCTCCACTTTATTATTCCTTTTAGCACAATAGTATTCCATCACCAACATATACCACAATTTGTTCAGCCATTCCCCAATGGATGGGCATCCCCTCATTTTCCAATTTTTGGCCACCACAATGAGTGCAGCTATGAATATTCTTGTACAAGTCTTTTTCCTTATTATCTCTTTCGGGTACAAGCCCAGTAGTGCTATGGCTGGATCAAAGGGCAGACAGTCTTTTATCGCCCTTTGGGCATAGTTCCAAATTGCCCTCCAGAATGGTTGGATTAATTCACAACTCCACCAGCAATGAATTAGTGTCCCTACTTTGCCACATCCACTCCAGCATTCATTACTTTCCATAGCTGTTATGTTAGCCAATCTGCTAGGTGTGAGGTGATATCTCAGAGTTGTTTTGATTTGCATCTCTCTGATTATAAGAGATGTAGAACACTTTTTCATGTGCTTATGTGAGATTTAAAATGGTTGATGTCTTAAACTGTAGTGATTAAAATAGTGGAAGATATAAATTGTGATTGATATGAGAGAGGGTGAGTAAATTTGACTGCAGAAATATGTTTCACTACAGTGTCATGGGTTTTAAAATCAAATATAAGGTGGTCGCCAGGGAAATATTCCCAATTATTCAAATACCCAAGTCAATTGGGTTTTATAGAGATTTTAATTAACAATACAATGAGTAATCAAAGAAAGAGAGAGAGAGAGTAAGAAAGGAATAAGTATGAAGGGCCTCAAGCCAATATGGCCTAGACCTGAGTCTTAAAAGAGAAATCAGTCAGTTTTTTAATACTCACCACAAGGTCTGACCAAACAAGGATTTCAGTGACACCAGGCCAGCGTCCTTCCTCAAAGAGTCTTCCAGCCAGAGATTGTTTCAAAAGGCCTCTCTCTCAAGAGCCTCCAGAGCTCCTACCCCAGAGGGACAGAGCCCCTCAGAGGAGCTCCTCAAGGAGCTCTCCTTCAGAATGAGACTTATTAATAGTTTTGATTTCTTTGGCTGAGAACTGCCTGTTCATGTCCTTTGCCCATTTATCAATTGGAGAATGGATTGATTTTTTGTACAATTGATTTAGCTCTTTGTAAATTTGAGTAACTAAACCTTTATCAGAGGTTTTTATGAAGATTGTTTCCCAATTTGTTGCTACCCTTATGATTTTAGTTACATTGGTTATGTTTGTACAAAACCTTTTTAATTTGATGTAGTCAAAATTATTTATTTTACATTTTGTGACTTTTTATAAGTCTTGCTTGGTTTTAAAATCTTTCCCTTCCCAAAGGTCTAACAGGTATACTATTCTGTGTTTACCTAATTTACTTATAGTTTCCTTCTTTATGTTCAAGTCATTCACCCATTCTGAATTTATCTTGGTGTAGGGTGTGAGTTGCTGATCCAAACCTAATCTCTTCCACACTGTCTTCCAATTTTCCCAGGATTTTTTATCAAATAATGGATTTTTGTCCCAAATGCTGGGGTCTTTAGGTTTGTCATAAACTGTCTTGCTGAGATCATTTACACCAAGTGTATTCCACTGATCCTCCTTTCTGTCTCTTAGTCAGTACCAAATTGTTTTGATATTTATAGTAGAGTTTGAGATCTGGGACTGCAAGTCCTCCTTCCTTTGCATTTTATTTCATGATTTCCCTGGATATCCTTGATCTTTTGTTCTTCCAAATGAACTTAGTTATGTTTTTTTCTATTTCAGTAAAGAAGTTTTTTGGTAGTTCAATGGGTATGGCACTAAATAAGTAAATTAATTTGGGTAGGATTGTAATTTTTATTATGTTAGCTCGTCCTACCCTTGAGCAATCAATGTTTTTCCAATTGTTTAGATCTAGTTTTAGCTGTGTGGAGTGTTTTGTAGTTGTGTTCATATACTTACTGTGTTTGTCTCGGCAGATAGATTCCTAAGTATTTTATATTGTCTAGGGTGATTTTGAATGGTATTTCGCTCTCTAATTCTTGCTGCTGAAATGGGTTATAGATATATAGAAATGCTGATGACTTATGCGGGTTTATTTTGTATCCTGTAACTTTGCTAAGGTTGTTGATTATTTTGAGTAACTTTTTGGTTGATTCTCTAGGATTCCTTAAATAAACCATCATATCATCTGCAAAGAGTGATAGCTTGGTCTCCTCATTGCCAATTTTAATACCTTCAATTTCTTTTTCTTCTCTAATTGCTACTGCTAGTGTTTCCAGGACAATGTTAAATAATAGAGGTGATAATGGGCATCCTTGTTTCACTCCTGATCTTACTCGGAAGGCTTCTAGTTTATCCCCATTGCAGATGATGTTTGCTGATGGTTTTAGATAGATACTGTTTATTATTTTTAGGAAAGACCCTTCTCTTCCTATACTTTCTAGTGTTTTCAATAGGAATGGGTGTTGTATTTTATCAAAGGCTTTTTCTGCATCTATTGAGATAATCATGTTATTTTTGTCAGTTTGCTTGTTAATATGGTCAATTATGTGGATGGTTTTCATAATATTGAACCATCCTTGCATTCCTGGTATGAATCCTGCCTGGTCATAGTGGATGACCCTTGTGATGACTTGCTGGAGTCTTTTTGCTAGTATCCTATTTAGGATTTTTGCGTCTATATTCATTAGGGAGATTGGTCTATAGTTTTCTTTCTCTGTTTTTGACCTGCCTAGCTTTGGGATCAATACCATGTTTGTGTCGTAGAATGAATTTGGTAGAACTCCTTCTTGGCCTATGCTGTCAAATAGTTTGTTTAATATTGGGATTAGTGTTCTTTGAATTTTTGATAGAATTAATTTGTGAATCCATCTGGACCTGGGGATTTTTTCTTAGGGAGTTCTTTGATGGCTTTTTCTGAAATGGGGTTGTTAAGGTAATTTATTTCTTCCTCTTTTAGTCTAGGCAATTTATATTTTTGTAAGTATTCATCCATATCACCTAGATTGCCATATTTGTTGCCATATAATTGGGCATAGTAGTTTTTAATGATTGCCTTAATTTCCTCTTCTTTAGAGGTGAGGTCTCCTTTTTCATCTTGCATACTGTCAATTTGGTTTATTTCTTTCCTTTTTTTAATTAGACTGACTAGTACTTTTTCTATTTTATTTGTTTTTTTCAGAGTACCAGCTTCTAGTCTTATATATTAAATCAATAGTTCATTGACTTTCAATTTTATTAATTTCTCCTTTAAGTTTTAGGATCTCTAATTTAGCCTTCATCTGAGGATTTTTCATTTGTTCACTTTCTAATTTTTTAATTTGCTTGCCCAATTCATTGACCTCTGCCCTTCTTAATTTGTTAATATATGAACTCATGGGTATAAATTTCCCCCTGAGTACTGCTTTGGCTGCATACCATAGGTTTTGAAAGGATGTCTCATCATTGTCATTTTCTTCAATGAAGTTATTAATTGTTTCTATGATTTGTTCTTTAACTGGATTTGGAGAATCAAATTGTTTAATTTCCAATTAATTTTTGATTTACCTCTCCATGTTCCCTTACTAATTATTATTTTCATTGCATTGTGATTTGAGAAAGTTTCATTTATTATTTCTGCACTTTTGCACTTGTTTGCAATGTTTTTATGCCCTAATACATGGTCAATTTTTGTAAATGTACCATGTACTGCAGAAAAGAAGGTATATTCCTTTTTGTCCCTATTTATTTTTCTCCACATGTCTTCTAACTCTAATTTTTCTAAGATTTAATTCACTTCTCTTACCTCTTTCTTATTTATTTTTTGGTTTGATTTATCTAATTCGGATAGAGGAAGGTTCAGATCTCCCACTAGTATAGTTTTTCTATCTATTTCATCCTTGAGTTCCTCTAGTTTCTCCTTTAGAAATTTGGATGCTATGCCATTTGGTGCATACATGTTGAGTACAAATATTTCCTCACTGTCTATACTACCTTTTATCAGGATGTAATTACCTTCCCTATCTCTTTTAACTAGATTTATTTTTGCTTTGGCTTTGTCAGATATCATGATTGCGACTCCTGCCTTCTTTTTGTCAGTTGATGCCCAATAGATTTGGCTCCAGCCTCTAACTTTCACCCTATGTGTATCTACCTTCCTCATGTGTGCTTCTTATAGACAGCATATGGTAGGGTTTTGGACTCTAATCCACTCTGCTATTCGCTTGCATTTTATTGGTGAGTTCATTCCATTCACATTCAGAGTTATGATTGCTGGCTGTGTATTTCCCAGCATTTTGATTTCTGCTCCTTTATCTGCCTTTTCTTCTTTCACTATTTTCTTCTACACCAATGTTTGTTTTTAATCAGTCCCCCTAGTTCCCACCCTTATTTTACTTCTCTTTCTACCCCCCTCCCTTCTTATTTCCCCCATTATTTTCCCTGTAGTCTTTCTAAAATTACCCCCCTCCCTCTCTTGTACTGCTTCCCTCCCCACCAGACCATTTGTTACCCTTCTACTCCCCTATAGGGTGCAAATCTATTCTCTGCCCCCAATGGATTGGATTCTTTTTCCCTCTTTGAGTCACTTTCAAAGCATGTAAAAGTTGAGTATTTCCTGTCTCTGACCTCTTTACACTTCCAGTGTATTGATGTTCTCCCCCATCCCACCATGAGCTTCTTTATGACACATAAATTTACCCCCATTTGTTTCTTTTGCCATTTTTTAATATTAACCTATTTTTAAGCTCTAGTTATATATATATATATATATGCATACTCATGCGTATGTATTTTTGCATGCATATATCTATATACCTATTTATGTCTTGTCCTTTCATCCTATACAGTTTGTTGCTGTTCCCTCTAAGTATACTTCTTTTTGCTTCCCAGCTAATAACAACAGTTTTTAAGAGTTACCAATGACCTCTTTTCTTATCGGGATATATGTCATTTTAACTTATTGAGTCTCTTAATTTTTTTTTGTTTTTCTTTTTTCCCCTCTTTTTTAATTACCTTTTGATGATTCTCTTGAGTTCTGTGGTTGGACATCAAATTATCTGTTCAGGTCTCATCTTTTCTTTACGAATTCTTGAAATTCTTCTATTTTGTTGAATGACCATACTTTCCCCTGTAAGAATATAGTCAGTTTTTCTGGGTAGTTGATTCTTGGTTGTAGACCTAGTTCCCTTGCTTTCTGGAATATCGTATTCCATGCCTTCCTTTTTTTCAGTGTGGATGCAGCCAGATCCTGAGTTATCCTCACTGTGGTTCCTTGGTATCTGAATGACTTCTTCTTGGCAGCTTGTAATATTTTTTCCTTGGTCTGATAGTTCTTGAATTTGGCTATAGCATTCCTAGGTGTTGTCAGTTGGGGATTAAGTATAGGAGGTGATCTGTGGATTCTATCAATCTCCACTTTTCCCTCTTGTTCAAGGATTTCGGGGCATTTTTCTTTAATAATTTCCTGTAATATAATGTCCAGGCTTTTTCTTTTGTCATGGTCTTCTGGTAGGCCAATAATTCTTAAATTTTCTCTCCTTGAACGATTTTCTAAATCCTCTGTTTTGTGAATGAGATGCTTCATATTTTCCTCAATTTTTTCATTCTTTTGGTTTTGTTTTATAGTGTCTTGCTGCCTTGTGAGGTCGCTCGATTCAAGTTGTTGTATTCTGGTTCTTAAAGACTGGATTTCATCCTTAGTTTTTTGGTCATCCTTTTCCTTTTGGTTGGATTTTCTTTGGAGATCATCTTTCATCTTCTTCACCTCATCTTTCATCTGCTTTGCCTCATCTTTCATCTCCTTTGCCTCATTTTCCAGCTGGTTGATTTTGGCTTTCAAGACACTATTTCCTGTTTCCAGATGACTTATCTTAGTTTTTAAGTTCTTTTCCCAATTGTCTTCAGCCTCTCTTAATTGTGTTTTGAATTGCATTTTGAGTTCTTCCAAAGCCTGTATCCAATTCGCTGGGATTTCTGATTTTTCCTTTGCTGGGTCCTCCCCCTCTGTTTCATTCGCTCTTTGCTCATTACCTGTGCAGAAGCTGTCTATTGTAATTTCTTTCTTCTTTTTCTGTTGTTTGCTCGAGTTTATCCTTTCTTTGCTCCCCGTATTTGGCTGGGCTCTTGCTCCTCTCATTTTGTTTTGGTTTTGGGGCTGTCAGTCTCCCCTCTTGGAGCTTTGTCAGATCTTTTGGTACAGTCTCTAGGGGAGGAATGTTAGCTTCCCTGTCCTCTGGAGGCTTTTGATTGGATTGAGTTCAATTGGGTTGGGCTGTATGTGGTATGAAGCACTGAGGCTCTGAAGACTCCTGGAAGGCTGGGCCACCCAGGCTCTCTCCAGTTCTCTCCAGCTGCTTCTCCGCTGTCCACAAGTGCCTTTGCCCGCCTCCCTAAACTCTGAGGAGTTCTGATGGGATTAGTTCAACTGGATTGGTCTGTATGTGCCCAAGGCAACAGTGAGACTGGAGCCAATGGAGGGACCCAGACACTGTCCGTTTCTCCCTGGCTTCCTCCCCTCTGTCCAAGCTGGATGCTCCAAGCCCGGCTCCCCGCTGCTCACAAGGTAGACCCTGCAAACCAGCACCTTTGCCCGCTCAGAGGTTCCTGCTGCTGCTGGGGGCTCAGCCCTCTGGGTTGTGGGGGAGGGGTCTTGGGACCTTCACTCTGCCTTCCCCTTAGCCCTGAGTATTCTCGGGTTCTGGCTTTTGGGGGGGACATACCTTTTGATTTCAGTCCAGAATGAGGGTTCCCCGCTTCTGTCCTGTTGTTCAGATTGAATTTCGTTGCCCTAGGAGCATTCAGTCTGTATCGGTAAGGAAGGGTCTTCCATGAGGTCTGAACTTTTGCTGCTTGCTAAGCTGCCATCTTCCAGTTCCACTTTTTTATGTTACCAGTGAAGAAGAAAGTAAGAAGTATATTGTGAATTGTCTAAGGTACACATGTAATCAGTGACAGAGTAAAGGATTCAAATCCAGCTCCTTTTATTCCAAGTCCATTGTACCACAAGGTAGAAGGGGAGGAATCACAGATGACTTATAAGACTTAAATCTGCATGATTCAGATGATAATGACTTCATGAACCAATATAAATAAGACAGGTGAACATGGTGAGTCTGGGTGGAAAGATGGCAAAATTGATTTCAAGTGTCTTTAACTTAAGCTGATTTTTTTCAGAGAAAAGGATGAAGAAATTTTCAGGGATTTTGAGTTTAAAGTGATAGTGGAACTCTCATTGGAAATATCCAAGCTGGCCAATGGAGATGCAGGACTAGAGTTTGGCAGAAACATCATACAGATATTGGAATTACAAGTTTGTGTCATTAATGTGAGGATGTCTTTCTATGGTGCTAAGTAAACAATGTTGGATAAGTACACATTTGTTCAGAGATAATTGATGCATGATTGTCTCCCAGGAAGCTATTGCCTTCTGACACTGCTTCACAAAGACTTTTATAGAGGGTTCTGTGAGGTACCTTTTAAGTAATCAGCTTGCCATAATGAAGAAAGTCTATTCCTGGGCTTGGGAGTGAAAATTTTATCTAGATTGACATTAGAAACTTGTCTCTACTTCTCTAGGAAGCTTTTCATGTCAATGAGCTTCAAACATTCCAAAGACTACTGTTTCCTTCTTGCAACCAGAAGGAGTTATGTTGTATGAAATCATTTCCTGGGAAGAGTTAAAAGGTCTTTTGAAATCCCTTCACTGAGAACACTTGTGACAACTTAAACCACTTACAAGTCTTGGAATTGAAGTTCATTTGGTTTTTGTAAATGGCCTCTCATACCCTCCAGGTATAACATGATCTTAATTTCACACTTTAAAAACTAAGGACCAAAGAAGCTTAAATATATTTATATTATTGCTTCAACAACACCATCTTTGCAAATGACATATAACTCAATGTAGGCATGGATGCTCCAAAGGCAGCATCTCAAAATGATATATATCAGTACCTCCAGAACTATTTGATAAAATAGTAGCCTTGCTGATTCAATAAGATGAATCATTATGGGCTAATTTGGGGATAAGAGTAATCAATCTGAACTTAACCCTGGAGATGGAAGTATGAGGCTCAGTATTTATTCTTTTTTTCACAATTGTCTTTGGATACTTCTGAGAAACCTAAGAAGTTTTGAGAACTACATATATATTATTTTGAGGGCTGCATATTTATCATATAATAAATGTACCACAATTCTTAACTTCTTCATGGCATTGGCTGAAGGTAATATTGACCCAAAGATGAAACTTGATGACCAGAAAAACTTCTCATAGATTCCAAAACACTTTATCTACATTAGCTCATTTGAGACTTGCAATATGAGGTCTCTGGATATTATGACATTTTAGAGACAAGGAAAGTAAGGGCCACAAAGTTATTTGCCCAAGACTTCTGGGTAAATATGGCAGCAGTGTAGACCCAGGACTCTTCTTCTCTTCACCATCTACTGATATAGACTACCTCAAAAGTTCCAAAAAACCAAATTCACATGAACAAAGGGACACTACAGTAGGGCGCAGCATTGAAAGTATGTGGAATTTTGGCATTTCCACACTATAAGGGGGAGAAATAGCATCTATCAAAATGGGAGCTGATCAACCCTCCCCCACCCCACCTATGGAGTCAGAGTCAGAGCCAGTGCACTAGAATCAGTGAGTGAATGAGGGACACCTCTAGATTGAGAGAGGAGCACCTCTAGGTCCTTGGCATCTGACTAAGACCCCCAAAGACTTACCTCAAAAGGATTTAGACCAGAGACTGCAAGTCTTAAGAGCATGGACCTTGGGCATCCGTGTGGAGATAGCGCAGAGAAGGGCCTTAAACAGTGACTCAAGAGGTGACCTCAGGCAAAAAGTGTGCTCCTTAGCTCCATACACAGAGAGCCAGCCCTCCTCACTCAGACTTCTGACTGGAAAGGGAAGAAAAACCCACCATAGTGATGGTAAACAACATCCAGAAAAAAAAAAAAACAATTTCCCAATACCAAGAAGAACAAGAAGAAGGCATTGACCCTGGAAAATTTTTATGGAGGAAAAATCCAGACTACAGAGGAAATAGCAGAAGAGGGCCTTATAATAAATGCATTGAAACCTTCCAAAAATAGATATTGGCCACAAGCTCTTGAAGAATTTAAATTGGAGATTATCAAAAAGATGGAAGGGGAAGCGAAGTCAAGATGATGGTGTAGAGGCAGTGAAAGTTCAGACCTCTGTCAACCCTTCCTCACCAATTAAAAGCCAAATACTCCTAGAGGACGGAAAACCAAATATAACAATAGGACAGAGCTAAGGAACCCTCCTGCTGGACTCAACTTAAAAGGTATGTCCCCAAAAAGCCTGAATTTGAGAACACTTGGGTTTAAGGGGAAGGAAGAAGGGAGGTCCCAGGAACTCTCCCCCACCTACACCATTGAGCCTCCAGAAGTGGCTGGAATTTCTGGTCAGGCAAGGGCACTAGTCTGGAGGGAATACCTTATGGGCAAAACTGTGCCAGGCTCAGGGCTTTGAACACAGTGGCTGTGAGGCAGTTTGAGGAGAAGCACAGAGGAGGCAGCCAGCCTAGTGACAGCAGAGGAGACATTCCATATCCCCCCCCTCCTGCAACTTCCCACTTCCTGAGGTTTTGGCTTTAGGGCACATCCAGCTCTGCAAGTTCATCTCCACTGGGCTTAATTTTATTAAGCTTTCAGAGGGCAGGGAAGTTCAAGCTCCAACACCCTCCCCCACAGATAAAGGTTGACAAAAAAGGCCTAAAACCACAGATCCAGCACAGAATGGGAAGAGCAAGAATGCAGGCAACTACTGGGGGAGGGGGGAGAAGGGGCAAATATGAGCAAACAATAGAAAAAGAAAAAAAGAAATTACAATTGACAGCTTCTATCCAGGTAATGAACAATGAGCAAGCATAAGAGAGGAAGATCAAGGAATACCAAGCAAAAACATAGAAACTCCAGCAAATCTGACATAGGCTTTGGAAGAACTCAAAAAATAATTCAAAACACAACTAAGAGAGGCTGAAGACAACTAGAAAAGAACATTAAAAGCAAGATAAATTATCTGGAAACAGAGTCACTTGAACTAAAATGAGAAAATAGTGTCTTGAAAGCAGAAATTAATCAACTTGAAAATGAGACAAAGGAGATGAAAGATCAGAAGGAGAAGGATGACCAAGAAGCCAGGGATGAAATTCAGTCTTTAAAAACCAGAATACAACAATTAGAAGCAAGAGACTTCACAAGGCAGCCAGAAACTATAAAACAAAAACAAAAGAATGAAAAATTTGAGGAAAATATGAAACATCTCATTCACAAAACAAAAGATTTAGAAAATCATTCCAGGAGAGACAACTTGAAAATCATTGGTCTACCAGAAAACCACGACAAAAGAAAAAGCCTGGACATCATCCAACAGGCAATTATGCAAGAAAACTGCCCCAACATATTAGAACAAAAGGGAAAAGTGGAGATTGAAAGAATCCACAGATCTCCTCCTGTGTTTAATCCCCAACTGACAATACCCAGGAATGTTATAGCCAAAATCAAGAACTATCAGACCAAGAAAAAAATAATAATCAGTAAAGGTAAATGGAGAGCCAAAGAAAATTAATTGGAAATTAAATATGATTCTCCAAAATCAGTTACTTAAAGAACAAATAATAGAAACAATAATTTCATTGAAGAAAATGACAATTATGAGACATCCTTTCAAAATCTATGGGATGCAGCCAAAGCAGTACTCAGGGGGAAACTTATATCCTTGAGTTCATATATTAACAAATTAGGGAGTGCAGGGGTCAATGAATTGGACATGCAAATTAAAAAACTAGAAAGTGAAAAAATTAAAAATGCCCAGATGAAAACTAAATTAGAGATCCTAAAAATCAAAGGAGAAATTAATAAAATTGAAAGTCAAAGAACTAAAGATTTAATAAATAAGACTAGAAATTGGTACTTTGAAAAAAACAAATGAAATTGACAAAGTATTGGTTAATCTAATTAAAAAAAGGAAAGAAGACAACCAAATTGACAGTATCCAAGATGAAAAGGGAAATTAAACCAATCATTAAAAGCTATTATGCCCAATTATATTGCAATAAATATGGAAATCTAGGTGATATGGATGAATATTTATAAAATTATAAATTACCAAGACTAAAAGAGGAAGAAATAGAATTCCTAAACAGTCCCATATCAGAAAAAGAAATTGAACAAGCCATCAAGGAACTCCCTAAGAAAGAATCCCCAGCATCAGATGGATTAAAAAATGAATTCTATATAACCTTCAAAGAACAACTAATCCCAATATTACAGAAACTATTTGACAGAATAAACAAAGAAGGAGTTCTACCAAATTCCTTTCATGACACAAATATAGTATGGATTCCAAAGCCAGGCAGGTCAAAAACAGAGAAAGAAATCTACAGACCAATCTCCTTAATGAACATGCCTGCAAAAATCTTAAATAGGATAATAGCAAAAAGACTCCAGCAAGTAATCATGAGGGTTATTCACTATGATCAGGTAGGAGTTATACCAGGATTGCAAGGATGGTTCAATATTAGGAAAACCATCCTCATAATTGACCATATCAACAAGCAAACTGACAAAAATCACATGGTTGTCTCAATAGATGCAGAAAATGCTTTTGACAAAACACAACACTCATTCCTATTGAAAAACACTAGAACATATAGGAATAGAAGGGTCTTTCCTTAAAATAATAAACAGTATATATCTAAAAACATCAGCAAACATCATCAGCAATAAGGAGAAGCCTTCCTAATAAGATCAGGAGTGAAAAAAGGATGCTTATTATCACCTCTATTATTTAACACTGTACTAGAAACACTAAAAAACTAGCAGTAGCAATTAGAGAAGAAAATGAAATTGAAGGTATTAAAATAGTCAACGAGGAGACCAAGCTATCACTCTTTGTGGATGATATGATGGTCTACTAAAAGAGTCTTAGAGAATCAACCAAAAAGTTACTCGAAATAATCAACAACCTTAGCAAAGTTGCAGGATACAAAATAAACCCACATAAGTCATCAGAATTTCCTTATATTTTCAACATGTCTCAACAGCAAGAATTAGAAAGAGAAATTCCATTTAAAAACCCCCTAGGTAATATAAAATACTTAGGAATCTATCTATTTGCTGACACAAACACAGGGACTATATGAACACAATTACAAACCACTCTCCACACAATTGAAACTAGATTTAAACAATTGGAAAAACATTGATTGCTCATCGGTAGGATGAACTAACATAATAAAAATGACAATTTTACCCAAATTAATTTACTTATTTAGTGCCATACCCATTGAACTACCAAAAATCCTTTTTACTGAATTAGAAAAAAAAAAAACATAACAAAGTTCATTTGGGGGAACAAAGGATCAAGGATATCCAGGGAAATAATGAAAAAAAAATACAAAGGAAGGGGACCTTGCAGTCCCAGATCTCAAAATATACTATAATGCAGTGGTCATCAAAACAATTTGGTACTGGCTAAGAGACAGAAAGGAGGATCAGTGGAATACACTTGGGGTAAGTGACCTCAGCAATATTTTCTATGATAAGTCCAAAGATCCTAGCTTTTGGGATCAAAATCCAGTTTTTGATAAAAACTGCTGGGAAAATTGGAAGACAGTATGGGAGAGATTAGGTTTGGATTAACATCTCACACCCTACACCAAGATAAACTCAGAATGGGTGAATGACTTGAACATAAAGAAGGAAAGTAAGTTAGGTGAACAAAGAATAGTATACATGTCAGGTCTTTGGGAATGGAAAGATTTTAAAACCAAGCAAGAGTTAGAAAAAAATCACAAAATGTAAAATAAATAATTTTGATAACATTATTTTAAAAAGTTCTTGTACAAACAAAATCCATGCAAACAAAATTAGAAGGCAATGCAATGATCCAAGACAATCCTGAGGGATTTTTGAGAAAGAAAACTATCTACAATCAGAGGAAAAACTGTTGGAGCAGAAACACAGAAGAAAAATGATGGGTTTATCACAAGGGTCTGTGGGGATATGATTGGGAATGTAGACCCTAAACAATCACCCTAATGAAAATATCAATAATATGGAAATAGGTTTTGATCAAAGATACATGTAAAACCTAGTGGAATTGCTTGTCAGCTATGGGAGTGGGTAGGGGAGGGAAGGGAAAAACCATGACTCTTGTAACCAAGGAAAAATATTCTAAATTGACTAATTAAATAAAATTTTCAAAGTGATTTGCCCAGGGTTACTAAGGTAAGTATTAGGATTAAAAGCTAGTCTTTCTTGTTTCCATGTCCAGCTACCTAAATATTATAATATGCTTTTGAGTAATCTAGGTGGTTCTCCTAGATTCCTGATATCAATTCATAATCATTTCTTGGGGCCCTTGCTTTGGTCCATACCCTCTGACCTTCCTTTGATCTTGTTCACTTGTGAGTCCTGTATGCTTCTTGATCTTAACTGGTACTTGAGCCTGCTATGCTGAAACCCTTGGCTTATGGATAAAAAGCTATTTGAAGATGATTCCCAAAACTAGATCTAAAGAAGAACTTCATCTTTTTTCTACTATTTTATATTGCAGCATTCTAATTTCTTTAATTAAGAATAAACTCTACTAGCTTTACTTCCGCACTTCTTCAAGTGATTTCATAATGATAAAACAATTTCAGAATAGTTAGGTGAGGGTATCACATGCCTATGGACTATCTGATTTATAAGCTTTTAAAAACGAAAATTCTTGAGACATAGCATGGCTAAGTGTTGGGAGAGTGGAGTAGGATGGCAGGGGAAGAAAGCCCTGATTCTGGAGCCAGAGTATCTGGATTGAAATGCTACCACTGGTACTTTCTTTGTATCCTTGTGTGAGTGTACATCATTTTATATTCTGGGTCTATTTCCTCATCTATAAAGTGAGGGGAGATTATTGTTCTACAGTGAATTGAGGTTTTTTCTCTATCTAAAGCTATGAGTCTGTGAACATGGTTTTGCTTAAGCATCTTTGTTCTAGCAAGGAATTTTACTGTACTTTAAAAAAAATCTACTTTCCAACTGGAAATTTTTAAAAGCCATTCAAAGTTCTTCTGTAGCTTACAATAGTTTTAAAAAATCTGGCTTTTGATCTGTACAACAATATTTAATCCCTTACTTTGACAGCCTCATAATTTCACCTCAGTGTCCCAACTGGCATTTGGAGATTTTGAGACTAGAATTGCTTTTAATTTGTCCATTACATTAGTGAGGGATGGAGGTGTCCTTTAGATCTGCTTTTGGAACCCCAGCTTCACCACAAAAATGACAAAGCCTCAATGACTGAATGGACCTCCATATTCACATTATAATTTTAGGAACTTGAAAGTCTTTAATGAGGAAAAAATCCTTTACTTCCTGAGGTAGCCCATTCTGCTTTTGGTTATCTGTAAATGTTATATAAAGGAATAACATGCAAAAAATTACAAATAGCATAATTGTGTATCAATTAGAGATAATCTCAGATAGAACTCTTTAAATGGACTAGTTAAGGCTTCATACAGATGTCAGGATTTTGGCTGAGACTTAAATGGGAACCAGGAGGTAGAAATAAATAAAATTGGTATGAGGAATAACAGATGTATGATCCTGTATGAGGAATAATACCAAAGAGGACAATGTCACTGGATTATAGAGTATATAAGGAGTGAGCAAAGTGTAGGTAGACTGGAAAGGTAGGAATGGACCAGGTTATGAAGGTTATAATAGGGAAATAATGGAATTTGTTGAATACAGGTAAGTGTGTGGGGATTAACATCTATCCCTCTAAGGCATACACACCTCCATATTCCCATCAAAGTTTTGGGAATATTCTTTGTACCAAATGCAAGAAATGCAAATGTAAGACTGCAAAATCTCAGAACTGGAAGGGACCTCAGGATGGCATGTTCTGAAGATCACTTAGATAGGTAAGTGGATGGGAGAGGAAAGAGACCTGAGAAACAAATTAGAATAGAAGACAGCTTAACATATTGGGAAAAGCACTAGAAAAGGAATCAGGGGACACAGGTTCAGATTTGGCCCTACTGAGCTATTTTGATTTAAGTGTGGGACCACAATGAATACTCCAAGGATGTAGGTCTCATTCTAGGACATGCCACCACAAAGTACTTAAGATCACACTGATGTAGATAGTAGGTGATTTCCAAATTGCTGAGAGGAACTTCAGTCATCACGTATTTCAAAATCTTTAGTTTAAAGATTAAGAAACAGAGAGACAGAAGGATTAAGTGATTTGCTCCAGGTCACTCAGAAAAGTATTAGCACAGCCAGGACTGAATTCAAGAGCAAGTGACTCCAAAATCAGCATTCTTTCTCTTATGCCACATTGCCTTCCTATATTTAGTTATACCACTAAAGAGCTCATAGCATGAAGAAGTTCTCTTTAAGTTTCTGGGCTCATAACTGTAAAGCTAAAACTTGAAACAGAGTACCACTGAGCCAAGAGTATTCATCAGTGGTACTGACAGTTATTTAGACTTCTCATTTTGAAAACAAGATATTGATTTCAAGCAATAAAAGAATTAAAAATAACCAAAAAGAAGGATAACACATATGCTCATGGTGGCAGTGGTGGTGTGTGGGAGAAAAGAAAGGAATCATGATAGTGATAATGATGTTCTCAAGAAGGAAGGAAAGCATGTGGCTTGGAGCTGTGACCATGTCCAATGGGAGTAGTGGCTTTCATTTTGCATTATTTTGCTTTTCAAGCTCAGATCTTGAAATTCATAGGAAAACACTGAAGGGACAGAAAGGGGGCAGAGTTTCATAGAAAGCAGCATACAGAAGGAAAGAAACAAAAACCATTTGTTGGAAATAAGAACTACCACCTTTCAAATTTTTCTCCTGAAGATTTTAAATGCCAAACTGTAAGGTCTTCACTTTCTACCTAGCCCTCACTTTTCTTATTAGAGTTTACATTTGGCAGTTTGGTTTCCTGGGCCTTTTGTCTAGGGTTGCTGTTTGTCATCTGACACTACATTTGATTGCTGCTGGATCCATTTTCATAGCTATTCTAACAATGGTATCAGTAAGAATGAACCTTTGTTGACACTGGGCACAGCAGAAGCTTGGCATCTGGAGAGAGATTATAGATCTGAAATAAGGTAAATGCTGGGCTTGGATGAAGAGTGGGTAGGATCCCAGTGACCCAAGCCAATTTTGTCTCATAACTCAACTGGAATACTTAAAGGGTAAAGATGGAAATGGCAAATTGAGGTGTATAAGGGATAGAGTAATCAACTTTAAATCAAAGATTTGAATTTCAATCTGACTTCAGGCACTTACTAGCTATGTATCTCTGGGCAAGTCATTTAACCTTTGCCTTCTTCATTTTCCTCATCTATAAAATGGGGGTAATAAAAAAATTCTTGAACCCCTTAAAGCTACATTAACCAATTCCTTTCTGTATTACCCAGAATGCTTTTCCCTCTGTGCACATTTGTGTCTTCATATATTGGTTATAAATTCTGAGGCTCTACCTCACTCCTCTTCTTCTCCCCTCTTTTCTCTTGTGACCTGAGCTGAGTTAGGTAGCTTTTTTACTTTAGTTATTATTAATAAAACTTTAAAAAATATAATACTCGATCTATTGGATATCACTTTTAATCTTTACATTAACACCTAAATCCCAAGATTATTGTGAGGACAAAATAAGATAATGTATAGAAAGGACTTTATAAAACCATAAAGTGCTGCATAAATATTATTATGATCATTATTATTGCATGTGAGACATGAGTTCACAGACTTGAGAAAGGATATAGTTGTACTGCCGCATAATGTTTAAAATTTGGTGGCCAAAATGTAATAGTTAAAAATTTGGTTTGACAAAAATAATAATGGTTAAAAAACAATTGTGGTCACTGTTTATAATAATTAAATATTAAACTATGAGTAAGTAGGCTATTAGTAGTTTTATTTACAGGAAGGTAGAGATATTAAAATGGGAAATATAGGAAAGAAGTAGAAAATATCACCTAGCTAAAAATACCCCAAGTCCTAATCCTAGTCCATCCAGACCACAAATGTGAATTTGAATTTGAATCTGACTAGAATCCAAAGTCGGGATCAGGAAGTCAAAATCAGGAGAGCCAAAGATGCTGAAAAACTGCTGGGAACCTTTAGTGCACAAGAGGCCAAGACCATCAAGAATAACACCAGAGTTCATGCTCCCTAAGCTAAAGACTGCCAAGAATGAAGAATCCAAGAATGGGCCAAGCAATGAAGAGAGTGAATCTCCCAGGTTCCCACTTATATACTGTTTTCTCCAACCATCAGCTCTCCTCCTCACATCTCATGAATCAATCACAGCCTTTCAATTTTCCTAGCACTGGGGAAAGAGGGAATTCTTATATTGTGCAGCCTATTCAGACACCTATGCTCTTCTCCCTAGCCCTGGGATAGATAATCATCTATAATTCTTTAGAAATTGTAGAGCTCCAGGACTCTCATCCCTGCAATAACTCCAGTATTAGGATATTGGGAATGAAAGATGGAGTATTGTTTCAGAAATAAATATATGGTCATTTCAGAAAAAAAAGTTAGGAGACATTATAGGAGTGTTGCGAGTCAAAAGTGATCCAGACAGCTCCCCTACTTCAATATGACTCTAAGAACAATTCATGGCTGATTTTCCTATCTTTATTGCCATTAACATTATGTTCTCCTATATCTAGAACTCTGATGAAAGAATCCAAATTTGGAGCCTCTGTTATCCTTGAATATAAAAAGATGTTGGTTACATTAATCTTTGGAAATTTGTCATCTTTCTGCTTTTTTTTTATCTTCCTTTCAGTTACATCACTAAATGTCTTCATAAAGTCTTTGCTTAATTGAGGTTCTCCACAAGATTTTTTAAACCCCATTTTATCTTCTGCTGCTAGAGATATTGTTGATAAATTTTCATCAACCATGTCTATAATATTCTGCAAATGAGTTTATGCTCTAAATTTATGATTGCCACATTTCTCCACTTGACAAAAAAGTGAGTTTTTACTGCTTGATACATTTTTAGACTTTTTTAATAACAATTGAATTACATTGATTACATTTATTTGAAAAAAAATGCAATTGATGTCCATATCCTTTCTTCCATCCATTTCAGTTTTGCAGGGATATTATCCTATTTAAATAAATGAGTTTGAAATTCTCTGAATTGCACACTGATTTTTAATTTAAATTTGTGTCCATCCTTTTCAGCTTCATAATGATTTCTTTCACATCTATGTAGTTGATTCAGACATTATTCCTTCATAAAATATGAGTTACTACCTGTTTGTTGACATTTATCTGTCTCTCTGTCTCTCCCTATCTCTCTCTCTCTCTCTCTCTATATATATATATATATATATATATACATATATATGTATATATATATATACATATGTACACACACACACACACACACACACATATATATATATATATTCTCTCCATATATATTCTAGATAAGTTTGAGGTAATATCTGAGGATGGGAGAATCAGAAAATGTATGATGAAGGAAGAGGTACTTGTGACAAATTCTGAAGGAAACTAGAGTGTCTAAGAGGTGGAAATGAGAAGCTAAAAGATCTAAGACAGAATATATTTGTCTTTGGGGCCATGACTTTATCTCTTAGGACAGGAGTAATTTTTCCTTATCATCCTGTGATGGAAAATCTCAGATAATTCTCTGGGAGAGAAAATGGCTGACTTTATCCTTTAGAAGCTGAAGAGTTTGGATGTTCATAAATCTTGAGAGTCAAAACATTGAGACAGAGGAAGGAGAAATTCCCCAAGGTGTCAGGTACATACAGGCCCATCTAGTCTCATAGTGCCTTCTCATACAAGGTCTCCATGAAGTTTAATCATTATTATTTATCTGTATTCTGGTGAGAGAACTAGAAGGAGAACTGGATTTGAAGTTATAAGTTATAAGATCTGTGTTCCTGCATTTAACACTTTGAATATGATCTTGTACAAGTGATACACTCTTTTGTTCTCAATTTGTAATATAAAGGAATTTGACTGGATGACCTTTAAGGCTATTTCTGACAACTCTATGACTCTATGCTGAGATGAAGAAGCAACTGGTTATTCCCTAGGTGTGCTTAGGAAAAAGCTAAGTAGCAGAGATCCTAGAGGTGCGTAATTGCCTGACCATCCCTCATATCTTTGTGAGCTACTTAAAAATGCTGTGTAAGATATGTCTGGAAAGTTTTTCAGTCCACAGGTTTGTGGATATCTTGGACTATGTCATTATTCAAATCAGATCATCTTCCTCTTGGTAGCTATTTTGGAAGTCTTGGAGTGTGAAAAATGTAACCATAATAAAGCCCAAATTATAATGCCACAGTAAAGTATCATTGCTTGATTGATGTTGGCCTGGAAATTTTTTAGTTTATTCTTAATTGCTACTAAATTTCTGTTACTTCATGATCATAACAATATAGATGATGAAGGATTTGGTTTCCTATGAGACAAATTTGAATGCAACTTTTATTCTTTCCAACCCTTGTAAAAATGTAGACTTGAATCCAGGACTTCAATTCCCAGAAGTCCTTGCTCCACTTCCCCAGATTGCTTTGTAATCTCACTGAATTCTCACCTGAGCCAAGAGCAAATTATGATTTAAAGGGTCTTTGCTGTAGGCGGGCATTCTTTTTCTTTCCTGTTTCCGCTTGCAAGCAGACATGGCTCTTTTCATAATGTAGGTGATATTGTGTCTAGGCCTCTCTGGGCCTAGACATGTGTTTTCTTAGTCTGTATTTTCTTTAATTCTTAACCTTTAATAAACCTCTAAAAATATAATACTCCTTGCAGAGAGAAACTAATTTCTACATGCCTCAGCTTTCCCTAAAATTTTAATCTTTACATTTATGGCAACCACTTCGGAAAAACGAAATATCTCAATCTTCTGATTCTTTTCTCTACAAAGTTCAGCCTTTAATAGCTTCTGCGTAGAATTTTTTTTTTAAGCCACGTTTCTCTGGTCAAGGTTGTTTTACCCTCACAAAGCTGCTACTTGTTCCAGTCATTAGATAGCTCATAGGCTCCTGGCTCCTGGCCATGCCTGCCTTTGATCTCTGGCCTGCAGACATCCCCTTCCGGACCTGTTGCATTTGCCGCCCACCTGGCCCCTGGCTGCTTCATTCTGCCTGTCAGTGTCTCCTGCTGCTGCCCCTGGCCTCTCTCCGTCCTCACCTGGTGCTCTGGCTCCCGGCCCTGTGTTCCTGCCCCAGCCCACCCCAGTAGTCTCTCTCTCATTTGGCCCAGCCGATGCCGGTCCAGCAAAAACTGGCCTCCAACCCAGAAGGCTCGTCGCCCCAACCCCAGAACCCAGGCTGCTGGTAGCAGACCCAGTTTCTGCAGGATCAAAAAACCAGCTCGTAACAAACTACATAATTATCCCTTAGGCTAAGCATCCACGTGGATATTGGGGTATTGACCATGTGGGCAGATCATAGGAGGGGAGAGAGAAAAGGGAGAGGAGAAGAGAAGAGACTTACAAACAGGAACTTAAAAACTTGGCTATTTTACAAGAATATCTTTTAATTGCATTGATCCTTTTATTGACTTCACCTGTATGTCAGGAAAAAAATTTTGGCTCCCTACAACCTTTTAGCTAACTTTGGGGAGGCAGCTGGGTGTCTCAGTGGACTGAGATCTAGGCCCAGAGACAGGAGATCTCTGGTTGAAATCTGGCCTGACACATTTCATGGCAGTGTGGCCCTGAGCAGATCACTTAACCCCCATTGCCTAGCCCTTACCACTCTGCCTTCCGACAATAGGCATCTAAATGGATAATTAAAAACAAAAACCAAAAACAAAAACAAAAACAAAAGACCAAAGAATTTTAAAGAGACTAGAGGTTATAATTTTAAGGCAGTTCAGACTCCAATGGTTTATTTAAAAAATCTCTGTATTTTATTGCATTTTACTGATTGCTTTGTTTAAGATTTAACTTTGTGATTTTAAATTCATATATTATTGCAATCAATATTATTCTGTTATACTGTTCATTTTCATGTACTGGGTTTTAATTACTGTTAAATTCTGTTGCTTTTTCCTTATAACCATATTGAGATCATTGTAATTAAGCCCATATATGAAAAAAACAGCCTTTTCTAATTTTGCCTTTGTAAATTGTCACATAGAGGATAGATGGACTTCATCAGAACTGGTTACAATTATATAACAACCTTTGGAAATTTTAATGGGCTAAATATCTCAATTGATTTTAAGGTTTTTTTTTTAAAACATGATTTTTAGAAAATTTTTAACAATCTCTGGTCATTTTTGCCTGCCCCTACCATGAGGTAAGGCCCATTCTAGTAGCTGAAGTGAAATACATTTTATAACCTCCAACTTTCCCACATTTCTAAATATATGAATGAAAGTTGGGGCAGTTAATCTCAGGGCATTTGTACCCCTAAAAAGCCTCCAAAAAAGGAGCACCTCTCATTTATAACTCTTCAGCTCACTACTTTGCTTCCACCAGAATGATATCTAGATTTCATGATGTTCTAAATTTAAAATGAGTTTTACTTTGTTTAAAAATATGTTTATTCACCAAGGTTGAAAGATTGCTACGTTTGTAAAAATTGTGACAAATATCCATCAATTCATAGGCTTTTAAAATGCCATACAGCAACTCGTGTAAAAATGATTGTGTGTTTGTTTGCTATTGTAATTAATTGGGCTATTGAGAATTTTGGGGATATTGATAACTACATATTTGTACTACCATTCAATTAATGTGCTCATACTTACAGTGGATCATGGCCAGATATGAAGAGGAAATGGATCTCATTTTTGGTGAGAAAGCCTTGCATTCTATATTTTCTTAGCTGACACAGTGTGTCAGTGATTATAAGCTATATTTTTGAATTTTTGAAAGCTCTTTTATTATATTTTTCTTGCATGTGCAATATACTTTTTCAGTTTTTAAATTTTTTTCTCTCCTTTTTATATTTGAAGCACATGTCACCAGCATTAAGATTTTCCTTAACTTTTTGACTTTTCAGTACTATAAGTTTAAAATACATTTGTCAATCCTTGCCCAAAAAACTAGAGACCATAAACATGATGCCATTAATTATTTTTAAAATTATGGGACTTTGCTTAATGATTCTGTCTAATTTCAGGAAAAGATATACACAAAATAGCCATTGCACATTGCCAAAGAAGCACAAAGCTAAATTGCATAGTGCCAATCAAGCACAAGGTCAAAGAGACCAACCCATCCTGGTGGGATTGATGTAATTTTGAGCCTAGACAAAGAGGACTTGAATGTGTTTGAGATTCGAGGTTGCGGCTATTTAACATGTATTAAAGGCAGATCTTCCTTGTTCCATATTCTACCAAGTCTCTCAACCTTGGCTCCTATAAACTAGTCCCTTTTTTCTGTCTTTCATAGTGTGGTACCTTTCTGTAGACCTGGCTACTGACTGGGTAAATGCATCATTGCTTAGATCATTTTGATTGGGCCCTTATTCAAGGACCTGTTATAGATTTATTTTTCTTTTACTTAGAATTTTTACACATAAGACTTTGATAGTCCAGAAATTTTTCTTTTCTTTTGGATTTTTCTGATATATTTTTAATTTCTCTTGCCAATTTCGTATACCTCATACCTCAGCCATGCATCCCTAAGTGATCCTGTATTTTTCAATCACCCTCTTAATGGGGGAATGTAAAAAAAAAAATCATTATTTTAAATTACAAAGTTTAAATTCATTTTGAGAAGAATTGTAGGTAAAGAAAGCTGCTACCTCTCTGAATCCAGAAACTGAACTTTTGGAGAAGGCCCCATGAAGAAGCCTCCAGATCACAAGCTGCACAAGAATTGAACTTTGGGTGTAGTTGATTGAACATTTATTTGTATGTATACTTTCATGCCAAAGGGGACTGTCCCCCAACTGGATTTTTGTCAATGCATGCAGCAATTATTGGTTTTGTTCTTTTTTTTCCTCTTATCCTCAAATTATTATAATCTTTAAATTGATTATTTTTTTATGATCCTTTGGGGAAGTCCTTCTTCCCAGAGGATCAAACGGGAGTATGTAAAAATGGAGACTTGAATCCAGGACTTAAATCCCCAGAAGTCCTTGCTTCACTTCCCAGAATGCTTTGTAATCTCACTGAATTCTCACGTGGGTCAAGAACAAATTATGATTTAAAGGGTCTTCATCGTAGGCAGGCATTCTTTTTCTTTCCTGTTTCAGCTTGCAAGCAGACAAGGCTCTTTTCATAATGTAGGTGAGGTTGTGTCTAGGCCTCTCTGGGCCTAGACATGTGTTTTCTTATTCTGTATTTTCTTTAATCCTTAACCTTTAATAAACCTCTAAAAATATAATACTCCTTGCAGAGAGAAACTAATTTTTACCTCTATCATTTCCCCCCCTAAATTTTAATCTTTACACCCTCCCCCTCCTTCTTCCCTGATACTTTAAAAAAACTCTAGAAAGTCTTTCTTTTAGAAATGTATTTTAATTTGTGGAAAGACTGATATGTGGTTTCAAATTGTACCAAAACTGGGATTCTTTGGTTACCTCCAAATTAATAAGAATAAAATTTTGCAAATGAACGTTCTCTGCCATACCCACTCCAATTCAGAGAGCTTTTTAGTCAACATGTTATCTTTCTTTTTTTCATTCAGTCATATTCTATATGACATATTCAGCATTGTATTATGTTGGTGGTAAGTCTATTATTCATTCTTTGCAGAGATCAAGGTTTATGACTAGAACTCCATATCTGAATATTTTAAAAATGAAAGAAATTAAAAAAATTAAATGGCATTTATTTATATGGATATATGATTTGGAGTTTTTGTTTCAAAAGATTTCTCTATTGGCAAAATGAATAATATGGAGATAGATATAAGTGATAACATTTGTATAAACCAGTAGAAATGCTTATTGGATTTGGGGTTGGGGAAGATAGAGGGGAGAGAAAGAAAATTAAATATGTAAACATGGAAAAATATTTAAAATTTTTTTAAAAATAGAACTCCATATTTGAAACCTCATTGGGCATTTTAAATAACTCTGGCCATTTAGTTCACAAGTTCCACTTAATACTAACAATTTCATACATTTTTGTCTTCCTTTTGTAAAATAGGTACTTTCTGTATTTTTTAGATTTAGATTTCATTTCCTCTATGCCCTGCACAGAAAATCAACCTTTCTAACAAAGAATAAAAGGGAGGGGGGAAAGTAATACATCAAAATTAACTTCTATACCATTGGGTTGAAATGGAATGTTGAGAGGTTGATAGTTGCATGAGGCAAGAACTGCAGTTGGAAACTAAACAAGGACTTCTTCTGGTAAATTCTCTGGAGGAGCAGGGTCTTGGGTGCTGAGACATAGAGGGGAGTGAAGAAGGAGCTGTTTCTCTGGGCCTTTTCAAGACACCAGTGGGCATTTCTGTCACTGACAGGAATTCTAACATTGAGAATTCCTGTTTAAAACACTGCTGGTTCCTGTCAAGAAACCTAGTTTCTTCAAAGACTTTCATTCTGTGAACTATTGAGAAACTGGACTCAAATTGGTGATCAGTGCTCTCTCTTCTTTTTCTACCTCTTCCCTGGCTATAAGAAAACATTGTCCTTCAGTAATTAGTTTTATTCAGAAAGAGACTTAGGGTGACCCACAACCCCTCTAATGTTTATCCTTTGTCCCAATCAAAAATGAAATCAATCAGTCAGCTAGCAAATTCAATCTTATTTATTTACATCTGGAGAGTAAGTCCATTGGCAGACTCCATCTTGTTGCCAGTTTTCAAGAAGACACTAGGGGGAGGCTTGTGAGCTCCTCAAAGCAGTGTATATCCAGATTGAGCTCCCTCATACCTCTCCCTGTAGAGAAGACTTCTCTGTCATCCTTGAGGGCTGGCATAGGCACCAAGGGGCAAACCTTCATGGAAGGGAGATCTCCATTTTGCCTCACTCAAGTAATTCAGGGACTCTGGGAGGGAGTGGTGAGGGAAGCCATTTTCATCAACCCTTTCCTCATTGCCTTCAACCCTCATTTCTCCATCTAAGGAATGTGTGTCCCCCAAAATTACAGGAGGGAAAGTAGTACATCAAAATTAACTTCTATACCAAGTGGGATATTTCCCAACTCATCATAGTGCATAATTTTCATAAAATCCAAGATTAAAAAAATTTTTGTAGAGAAATGTTAAGAAAAGAAGCTCACTAACCCCTCAAATCAAGAAAGTGAACTCTTTTAAAGAAGGAGCCATAAAGAAGCCTGTGGAAAAAAATACACTGCATCAGAAAATACAGAATGAACTTTGGGATGTAGTGAATCAAACTGAAGAGGGTTGATCACATTTATTTTGAATATAAACTCTTATATTTTCCCCTTTACTATCTCTACCCTGCTGTAATAAAGCTATTAATATAATCATACCTTAATTTTTAATTTTTATAAACTGTGAACATAATTCCTTTTAACTCATAAATTTAGTCAAATAATTTTTAACTCTTACAATAGTCCATATCTATTAAGAGAGGGAGATATATTTTCTCATCTATTTCTCAGAACCAAGCTTGAGCAGAATGATGTCATAACTTGGAATTTGGAGGCTTTTTTTTCTTTTTCTTTTACATAGTCTACAGTCACCATGTAAAATGTTTTACTGATTCTACTTTCTACAGTTTGTATCAGTTCACAAGTCTTCTTGTTTTTCTTGCATTCTTAATATTCATTATTTCTGGGCACAATACTTAACACAGTGTTTGGCACATAGGAGTTACTTAATAAATGCTAGTTGATTTGACTTAATTTGATGCCATATTTCATTACATTCCTATGCTGAAATTTGTTTAGTCATTTGCTAAGGCATTTGCTTTGCTTCCAGTTCTTGGCTACCAGAAAACAGGCCGCTATGAATATTTTGGTGTATATGGGACCTTCCTTTCTATCTTTGATATCCATATGGCAAATATTAGTGATAGTATCTTTTAATTAAAGAATGTGGGCATTCAAGTGACTTTGAAAAAAATAATTCAAACTAGTTTTTCTGTCTTCATGTTAATTAAAAAGAAAATATAACCCACAGAGTACTGTGGCAGTACCCAAGTGTGCTGATCCATCCCCATCTTTAGCTGACAAAGTACATGCATTTCTGTCCAGGTTCCACTATTTGACTCAGCCTCAGCTTTTTTACTTTCTAGAGCAAAGATAGTTCAGGCTTAGGGAGTCAAGAAAAAAAATTCTATTCATTTGAATCCTTTGATGTATCCCTACCTAAATTAATGCATCACCAGCTAATTATATGTCTACTGCTATGATTTCTTCTACTAACCAGTTTAACATTTCACCTTCCCAAATGTTTTCTTATAGGACCACCAATATACAATCCTTCTTTATATTTGACAATATAGTGCTTCTTTCAGAGTCATTTGGTCAAATGCATGGAAAGGAATTTTGATTTTCTATGTCCAACACTGTAGTCAAACATTCCTAACAGGCATGCATGTTCCTGGTCTTATTTAATTTTATGATCTCATAGAAAACCATTATAGTATTTAATCAAGCATCTAACTAATCCAGATACTCAGGATATCTCTTCCATCTGCAGTTCATACTTAATGCTGAAGGGATAGATGCCTGTCATGGCTAATATCAAATCTGCTATAATAAGAACAATATTTTGTTCTGAAAGGAAAGAGCATATTTCTGCACTGATTTAAATTTAAATTAAATAAAAATTAAAATTAAAAAATAGATTTAAAAATCCATTTAAGGTCAAATTCAGAGTTCCTATTAGTACCTAGATTCATTATAAGGCTCTGCTATGAGGATTCATCATTATGAAATTGTTATGAAATAGCTATGAATAGTCTTCTTAAAGCAGACAAGGTCAATTCCTATAATATTATTGATTACTTTAATTATTAAGTCAAATAGATAAATGAATGGTCTTGCCTGAACCATCACTCCTGGTTTTTCTTTTTCCTTTCTTCTTATACCCATATGTATCTCTGTTTAGCTGATGTTTTTTACACCATACTCTGTGTGTGTCCTGTCCTTTGGATGAAAATATTTACTCTCTATCTTTTATTACTTTAGGCCAAAATGGCTTTTATGTTGCAGGAGATACATTAAGTTTATTGGCTTAGCTTAGATTACGACAATTTTGAAAACATATAACTTTTTTGCTTGTTTTTCTGTAGCTGTAGGAGTGTTGTTAATACAATTCAATTCGTTTAAATTCAATGAACATTTATTGTCTATATACCAAGCACTCATGGTAGAGAGACTATATATATCTTTCTTCTATCAATACACAAATGCATATGTGTGTGTGTATATACACACCTAATTATACATATAAAATATCTGTGTGTGTATATGCATGTATATTTTGCATAGATATATGTATGTGTGTATGTTTTAGGTTCCCTGAACTCATAGAACTTATATTTTACTGTTGGAAACATAATTTATCCATGTAATCAAAAACAAAATATAAAACTCAAATAGAAAGTATTTGGTGGAGAGTTCTCATGATTTTAGGAATCAAGAAAGACCTCTTGTTGAAGGCATCACTTAAGTTGAGCTTTCATGTCAATTAGAGTTTCCAGAGGGCAAAGATCCAAAAGAAAGGTAGGTCATGTATCAGGGATGATCTATGCAATGGCACTGAAGTGGGAAATAAAGTGTTTTCTATGAGTATGTGATCAGATAGAAAAGAAGGCTGAAACCAAATCATACATGGCCTTAATTGTGAAATGGAGGAGATTGTGTTTATTTGTTTTGTTTTTTGTAAACTAGAGACAATTGATCTTGATTCAGGAAATGAAGCAAGGAGACCTCTCATTTCAGAATAACAATTTAGTAGCTATTTATATAATGGATTGGAAAGTGGAGATACTAGATGTAGAAAAATCAATTGGGAGGCTATAGCAATAGATGAGGGCCTGAATAAGGTAGGAAGGGTTGCAAGTAGAGGGAAGAGAGATGAAACATATTAATTAGTCTAGGTAAAATCATCAAGATTTGACAAAAATTGGATCTCATTGGGTCGACTAAGAGAGTAAAGAGAGGAGGATAGCCCCTTGTTTGAAAACCTAATGAGTAATTGGAAAATTTTGTACCTTTGAACTATGTTCCCCAGAATTCCTTTTGTAATTTACAGTATTCCTTTCCCTTCTCCACAATGTTGCATGTCATATTTGTATATAAGTTTTGGTAACTCCTCTATCTTCTCTCTTTTTTCCATGTATGAGGCTGGGAAAGTGGGTTTTCTTTACTGAAGGTTTTCTTCCCTTGCTTCAAGCTTATTATTAACAAATCTTATAAACATAATACTTGGAGGATTAGATATGAATTTAAAAATCTACATTTGGCTACCATATTGAGATAGAATTCTAAAGAAAATTTAATCCTTTGAGAAAAGAATACAGTAGGTAGACTTTGCAAGCCGCATCCCTCCCCCCCTCCCCCCACTGCTACTATTTGCAAGTTATTGTGGTTCATGACAGCCCTGGCCCCTTGCTCCTCCCCTGCTGCCTTAGGCTATTGCTGCCTGCTCCTACCACCCTGGCTGCCCTACCACTGAGGTTTATTGGGAAGTCTGAGAGCTATTTGGAAGTGCCTTCTTGGTCCTGCTTAGAGGGTGACATATAAATCCCTCCACCCACCCTTCATCCCTCCCAGATATGGGTTTCCAGCCTATCCTAGTCATTTTTCAGCAGGGGAACACAATGTGGAACAGAAAAAAAAAAGCATGCTATTGAGCCCCACTCCCTTCTAGTTTCTAAGCCAAATTCTGAAGCTGACTCTGGGCTTCTGGTTAAGACTGAAGGTTTTTTCACAGGGAAGGTAGATAACCCAAATCAATGAATTTGAAGTTGGAGTTTTGAGGATATTGTATTTCAATTTTTTTTTCCTGACCCAAAACACCAAGAGAAGTCTTCATTTTATATGCAAATACCCTGTTGTTCTACCTTAAAGTTTTACCCCTGGGGTGATTGAGAAGGAACTCTTCCTTCCAAACTCCTAAACAGTGCATACCAGGGTAGTACCACCTATAAACAGGAAGTAGAGATTGCAAGCATGCCTGGTTTCCTGCAAATCTCAAACAGCTTCCATTTTTAAATACTTATTGACCTCATGTAGCTTATGGCTTTAGGAGGTTTTTATCTTACTACTGTTCCTAGGGGTTTTTGTGGTGATTGGATCTCTTGCAGTTGATAGCTTGACTATTATTAAGATTCAGACGGGAGATCCATCTCATTATACCCTCTTGTCATTTTGGTATCCCCAGTTTTTGCACCAAACCCAATATGAGATTCGTCCACACTATGCTGAGAGTGGGTATGGGGAAATCCAGAGGTATGACAAAAGGAATCTGAATGGATGATGAATACTGGGGAGGGCGGGGTGAATCTTAAAGAGACCTGGAAGTTTATTAATGTTAAATTTTTAAATTTTGTTTCTCCTCTATAATAGTGAAGAAGTCTTTTGGAATTGGTGAAACAGACTTTTGAATTCACTGCCTGTATCCAGTCATGCTTACTGTATTTGCTGATTGTTTTAAGGTTTAATTTTTTTAAAGTTCATATATTAATCTAGTCAATATCTTTCTGTTACACTGAATCATTTTAAGCTATTTTGTTTTGGCTATTAGATATATTCTATTTTATGATCTTTATTTGTGCCTTTCCCCAATGACTGTACTGAATAACATAACATTATAAAAGCCTATAAACACCTTGTACAAACCCTCTTTTGTGTAAAAAAAGCATAGATCCTTAGGAATACTAAGGTTGTAACTAGATTCATCAAGGTCACATGTTGCCCATATGGCCTTTTGGTTCCATTTTGCCTTTATTAATTGTCACAATTGTCACATAGATGAACTCCATCAAAAAAATGGTTACAACCTATATATAAACTTTGGGCAATTTAATGAGCTAAATATCTCAATTGATTTTAAGAGATCTTCAGAAATAATTTTTTAGATATATAGTAGCTTCTGAATTATTTTAAATAAATAAATAAATATATATATATATATATATATATATATATATATATATATATGAAAGTACATATATTATAAAGAATGTTGAATTAAAGGTAGAGAACAAAATAGAAGTTCTTTCCACAAAAGATTTATATAAAGCATGAAGCCAAAGTAGATTCTGTAGGATATTTTAACTCTTCAGTTTATCTACTTCAACCAGAATGATCTAGATTCTTAGTAATGTTTTACACCCAAAAGGTTTTTTACCAGTAGTACAGAGGCTTGTGTTTTTTCTAGGCTCCATTGCCCAATTTTGGAATGATGGCAATAATGGACTTTGTTAAAATTATCTTTGCCAAGGAGGGAGTCAAGATGGCTGCTTAGAGGCAGTGAAAGTTCAGACCTCTGAAAGCCCTTCCTCAACCAATTAAAAACAAAATGTTCCTAGGGGACTGAAAACCAAATCTAACAACAGGACAGGGCTAAGAAACCTTCCTGCTGGAGTCAACTTAAAAGGTATGCCTCCCAAAAGTCTGAATTTTAGAACACTCAGATTTAAGGGGAAGGAAGAAAGAGGGTCCCAGGACCCCTCCCCCACCCACAGTACTGAACCTCCAGCAGTGGCTGGAATCTCTAGGCAGGGAAGAGTGATAGCCTGGAGAGAGTACCTTGTTGGCATAGCTGTGCCAGGCTCAGGGCTTTGAACACAGGCAGTGGGGAGGCAGCTGGAGGAGAATCACAGAGGCAGTAGCCCAATTGCTGCTGAGAAACTCCATATTTACCACCCCCTTCCTGAGGTTTTGGCCTCAGATCACATCCAGCTCTGCAAATCAACTCTGCCTGTCTTAACCTTATCAATTCTTCAGAGGGCAGGGAAGCTCAAGCTCTAACACCCGGTCCCCACAGACTGCTCTGAGAGATTTGCTGACCAAGTTCCTAGGGTGAAAACTGACAGAAAAGCCCAAACCCATAGATCCAGCATATAATGAGAGGAGCAAGAATACAGGAAAGCACAGGGGGAAAAGAAGGGGAAAAATATGAGCAAACAACAGAAAAAGAAAAAAAGGAATTACAATCAACAACTTCTATCCAGGCAATGTACAAAGAGCAAATGTAACAGAGGAAGATCAAGGAACACCAAGCAAAAACACAGAATCTCCATCAAATTGGACACAGCCTTTGGAAGAACTCGAATCACAATTCAAAACACAATAAAGAGATTGAAGACAACTGGGAAAAGAACTTAAAAAGCAATATAAGTCATCTGGAAACAGAGGGACTTGAATTAAAATGAGAAAGCAGTGTCTTGAAAGCCAAAATTAATCAGCTTGAAAATGAGGCAAAGGAGATGAAAGATGAGGCAAAGAAGATGAAAGATGACCTCCAAAGAAAATCAGATCAGAAGGAAAAGGATGACCAAAAAGCCAGAGATGAAATTCAGTCTTTAAAAACCAGAATACAACAATTAGAAGCAAGCGACTTCACAAGGCAGCAGGAAACTATAAAACAAAATCAAGAGAATGAAAAAATTGAGGAAAATATGAAATACCTCATTCACAAAACAGACGATTTAGAAAATCATTCCAGGAGAGACAATTTAAGAATCTTTGGTCTACTGGAAGACCATGAAAAAAAAAATCCTGGGCATCATCCTACAGGAAATTATTCAAGAAAACTTTCCTGACATTCTAGAATAAAAGGGAAAAGTGGAGATTGAAAGAATCCACAGATCACCTCCCATACTTAATCCCCAACTGAAAACAACAAGGAATGTTATAGCCAAATTCAAGAACTATCAGACTAAGGAAAAAATATTACAAGCTGTTAAGAATAATCATTCAGATACCATGGAACCACAATTAGGATAATCAGGATCTGGCTGCAATTACACCGAAGGACTAAAAGGCATTGAATATGATATTCCGGAAAGCAAGGGGACTAGGTCTACCAAGAATCAACTACCTAGCAAAACTGACTATATTCATACAGGGAAAAGCATGGTGATTAAATAAAATAGAAGAATTCCAAGAATTTGTAAAGAAAAGACCAGACATGATCAGAAAATTTGATGCCCAAGCACAGAACTCAAGAGAATCATCAAAAGGTGACAGGAGATTGCTCAGGATTCCTGAAAACATCTGTGTGCCCTCCCTTGAGACTATCTTTTAGAGCTATGGGTGTACCCCAGATGGACTAGAAGAAATGGCAGTGATAGAAACCACAGCATTTGGATCATTTGAAATTGGATCTGTTATAATAGTAAAGAAAAAAATAGGAATATGCTAACATCATCTATCTGGAGATACTGTGGTATTCCTTGATTTGGATTAATATAGCATCACTAGAAGAACATTGCTGTTAACAATAACAACAAAATAAAGATGAGATTTTGAAACTTCAGGAAAAAGCTTGAGGTGAATAAAATCACTACATGATTTTCTAAACATAATCTGGCTCTCCCTTCCACCTATTTAATTCTGGGTTCAGCTCATTGTCTATAATATGTTTAAGATATACATATTGATATGTCAGTTTTGTACTGCCTATAAATGAACAATATGTATTCCTGATCCATTTGTGTTTGTGTTTAACATTTTTATTACATTATGTAAAAATATATATTGAGCCCGTCTAAGGGAGTTTTGTGAAGAAGAAATCCTTAGGAACTGAAATACAGAGCTGAAAGGGCCCCTTTTCCCTTCTCAAAGTAACATGGTGGCATTGTTGCTGTTTTTAATTCACAATGGAAGGAAATGCTCATTTTCAACTAGAAGCTTATGAAAATTTTTTTAATATAACTTTTTACCAGCAAAGGTTATGGATCTTCCACCTTGAAATCCTTCCCTGGACCTCAGGTTAAGAATTCCTATTCTATGGAGAATCATTTTTCACTTTAGATTCTATTCCAGGTTTTGTCAAAACACAACCCATAGGCCAAATCCATCCCACCACAAGCTAAGAATGATTTTTACATTTTTAAATATAACTTTTAAAATTTTAAATATAACTTTATACAAAAAAAGGAAACTGACTGAATATGTTCATGAGTCAACCCTTGCATTATGGCAATAGCAAGCCTTTCTGAATAGTAGATGTATCTTTCTTTTATACCTCAATAATGTAAGATGATATAGTTACCTTATCTCTGTTCTCTTATCAAGATTTGTGTGAGCTTAACCTAATTGCTGAAGGAAAGTATTTAGGTGGTTTTTTAATCAACTAAAGCAAATTCGTTTATATCTAGGTGACAAATAATAAACATGAAGGGACTTTATATTTTCTATACCTTTCAGTCAATTCTCTAACTACACAAATTTGTGTTGGAGAATAGCATTTGTGCAAACCAAGTTCTTTTCCTTCTCATACTTACATCAAGGATACCCTCAATATATCTGTAGACCATTCTTATAAAAATGTTACAACAATAATAATAAAGGTCCACTTTGTAATAAAAAATATATTTGCCAAGGTTGAAAGATTTTCTATATCTGTAGTATTTATGATAAGTATCCATCAGTTCACAGATTTTTTAAATGTCACACAGCAAGTGTCCATATAGACCTATATGAATCCTATATCATAGTTCTTTTATTTGCTATTGTCATTAATTGGGCTATTGTGAATTTTGGAGATTTTGGTACTTTCTTTGAATGTGCATTATTTACTGTGCTACTGTTTTATAAAACTGTTACTTAGTGAAAATCATTTGCACTCACACAGTCATTCATGATCAAGTTAAAGAGGAAATGGATCTCATTTTTCATTGATAAATCTTTGTATTCTCCCTTTCATTGGCTGACATAGTGTGTCACTGATTGTAAACTATATATTTTTATTTTTAAAAGAATTTTTTAAAAATTATTTTTCTTCCTGGTATGTGCAATACAGTTTTTGAGTTTTACTTTTTCCTCTCCTTTTTGGAACTCAAAGCACATGTTACCAGCAAATTTGTTTATTTATTATTTTTAAATCATTATCTATATTCCTTTAATTGATGTCTAAACTGTCACTTCAGTTTCTAGATTAGCTGAACAAACATTAAATTTTTTAATTGAGCCAATTAATAACTTGAAGATTTTTAAGTTATCAAAATATTAAAAATTTTTCTTTAAATTTTTTTTAGAATATTATTTAATTGATTATTTTAGAGCATTTCCCCAGTATTAAAAAATCATGTTCTTACCCTCTCCTAGCCCCAAACCCCCTCTCATATTTGACATACTAGAGTAAATTTTAAAATGTTCATTAACTCTAACATCAATGCATACGACAAATTCTTTAGACTATAGAAATGGTGCCATTGATTGTTTTAAAAAATTATGAAACTTTGTTTAATAATTCTGTCTGATTCCAGGACAAGGGAACATAAAAAGAGCCACTTCACATTGTCAAAGAAGCACAAAGCTAACTTGCATAATGCCTATAAAGCACAAGGTCAGAGACCAAGCAATCCCAGTGGGATTGATGAAATTTTGAACCAAGACAAGAGGACTTGAACTTATTTGGGATTTGAGGTTGTGGCTGTTTTGACATATGTCAGAGGCAGGTCTTCCCTAAGCCACATTCTACCAAGCACCTCACTTTGGCTGCCATCCTGGTTCCAGTATCCCTGAGAGAAAAGGTAAAATCAAACCAAGGAATACTACTTCCCAATTTTCTAGTGAAATCTAGTCCCTTTTCTGTCTTTCATAATGTGGCAAACTTTATGTAGTCCTGGCTACTGATTAGGTAAGTGTATGGTTGCTTAAATCACTTTAATTGGGCACTGATTCAAAGACTTATTATAGATTTATTTTTGCTTTACTTAGAATTTTTAGACTTAAGACTTTGATAGTTTATATTTCAACCATAAATTATTTTTTCTCTTTTGAGTTTTTTTATGTTTTTCATTTTCTTTTGCCACTAGATTCATATATATCATAACTCAGCCATGCACCCCTAAGTGATCCCTGTTTTTGTTATTATCCTCCTCAGGAATGGGGGATTATGTTGTTCTTATGAACTTTGATTGGAATTTGAGCCTAATTTAGAACAAGAGACTATCTCCCAGAATCCAGAAGGCAAATCTTTTGGAGATGACACCATGAAGATTCCTCCATAGACCACATGCTGCCCCAGAAAACCTAGAGTGAGCTTTGGGATGTGATGAATTTGAACTATGGAGGGTTGAATGCATTTATTTTGAATGTACACTCTTATGCCAAATGAGCACTGCCTTTAATTGACTTTTTGTCAATGAACTTTATATTGGTTTTGTTCTTTTTCTCTTTTATTTCCCTTTATCCCCAAATTATTGTAATTTTCCTTTTAAAACTGTGATATTTGTATATACCTCTAGTTAAAGTTATAAGTTAGTTATGTTTCCATGATCCCTTTGAGAAGACTGGTCTCCCAAAAGATCACAGGGGGTTGTACAATTGGAAAATCTTGTACCTTTGAACTATATTCCCCAGAATTCCTTTTTTATCTCCCAGAATTCCTTTCCCTTTTCCACCATGTTGAGTGTTCATGTTTGGATATGTCATGGTAATTCCTCCCTCTTCTCTCTTTTCCCCATGCGTGAGGCTGGGAAAGTGGGTTTTCTTTACTGAGGTTTTTCTTCCCCTATTTCAAGTTTATTATTAATAAATCTCATAAATATAATACTTGGAGGATTGTATATTAATTTTAAAATCTACATTACTTGAAGAAGAGTGTACTTTCCACAGACACAGAGAAATTAGAAAGAGGTATAGTTTAGGGAGAAAGTTAATGAGTTCTTTTTTTGTATGGGTGAATTTGAGATGCCTATGGAACCTCCAATTGGAGATGTTTATTAGGTGACTGAATTTCATGACTAGAGCTCAGGTGAGAGGTTGGAGCTAGTTAAGTAGGTTCTTCAAGTCAACTATGTGGAAATGATAATGGAACCCATGAGAGCTGATGAAACTGTCAAGAGAAAGAATATGTGGAGTAGAGAAGGAGCCCTGGAAGAAAAGCTGTATGAAAATATTATTTATCCTCAAGAAAAATTATTATTGTAAAATGCATATTAGTAATAATAGATAACATGGAAAGTGCTTGTATTTTATATGTGCCTTATTTCCCTGTTTTTCTGTTCAACAACATGAAGGAAGGGCAGAGGATTAGTACTCTGAAAATGATGTTGGCTGAGCAGGTGGTATACAACTGCATTGATAGTTTGTGTTAGAAATTTTTTAAAAAACTTTATTTAGTCAATTTAGAACATTATTCCTTGGTTACAAGAATCATATTTTATCCCTTCCTCTCCTAGCCCACATGCAATTCCACTGGGTATTACATGTGTCCTTGATCAGAACTTATTTCCATGTTGTTGATGTTTGCATTAGGCTGTTCATTTAGAGTCTATATCCCCAACCATATCCCCTCAACCCATATATTCAAGCAGTTGTTTTTCTTCCGTGTTTCTACACCCACAGTTTTTCCTCTGAATGTGGATAGTGTTCTTTCTCATAGATCCCTTCGTGTTATTCTGGATCACTGCATTGCTCTAATGGAGATGTCCATTACATTTGATTGTACAACAGTGTGTCAGTCTCTGTGTACAATGTTCTCTTGGTTCTGCTCTTCTCACTCTGCATCAATTCCTGGAAGTTGTTCCAGTTCCCATGGAATTCCTACACTTTATTATTATTCCTTTGAGCACAATAGTATTCCATCACTCACATATACCATAATTTGTTCAGTCATTTCCCAACTGAAGGGCATTCCCTCATTTTCCAATTTTTTGCCACCACAAAGAGTGCAGCTATGAATATTCTTATACATGTATTTTTCCTTATTCTCTCTTTGGGGGTACACTGTGTTAGACATTTTAAGGGAAATATGAAATGAGTGGGGCATGCCCCAATCCAGGGAACCCCTAAACTTTAAGAAAGGGAAAATCCAGCAGTCAGGGAAGTGAATTTTGTTTGGTTTGTTTTTGACAGAAGAGGGCAGTGGAGGCTGCCTACAAAAAGAATAGGTTGATGACCACTCCATTACACCATGGGACATTTCCTTTTCTTAAGGGACCTCAGAAAAGCAGACTTTATTTTTTTTTAAATCAACAACCTTTTTTTTTTTCTTTTTAAAATTTAAAATATTTTCCCATGGTTACATGATTCATGATTGCCCGCCTCCACTCCCCTTCCACTCACTCCTTCCACCCTCCCGAATCTGACAAGCAATTCCACTGGATTATATATGTTTCATTGTCCAAAACCTATTTCTATGTTATTCATATCTGCAGTAAAATGATCCTTTAACATCAACACCCCAATCATATTCCAATCAAACCAAGTGATGGATCACATATTTTTCTAATATATTTCCATTTCCACAGTTTTTTCTCTGGATATGGACAGTGTACTTTTTTCTTAGTTTCCTCTAAGTCATGGGTCTTTGCATGGCTGCTAGTAGAAAAATCTATTACATTCAATTGTGCCACAATGTATCAGTTTCTGTGCACAATGTTTTCCTGGTTCTGCTCCTTTCATTCTGCATCAATTCCTGGAGTTCTTTCTAGTTCACATGGAATTCCTCCAGTTCTGTATTCCTTTCAGCACGATAGTATCCCATCACCAACATATACCACAATTTATTGAGCCATTCCTCAATTGATGGATACTCCCTCATTTTCTAATTTTTTCTACCACGAACAGTGAGGCTATAAATATTTTTTGTACAAGTCTTTTCCCTTATTGTCTCTTTGGGGTACAAACCCAGCAGTGGTAAGGCTGGATCAAAGGGTAGACATTCTTTTAAAGTAAAAAGCAGACATTATTAACCAGCATATTAATAAGAGAATAAATAGAAAGGGGGTGAGATCCCATGTCCTAGAAGGAAAGAGGACATTTACAAAGGAAGAAATTTGGAGCAGAGCTTAACATTCTAATTAGAAAGAAGAGGTTAAACTAGATGATCTGTGACATCCTTTCCAGCTCTAGATTTGTGATGCTATGACCTCATGAACTTGCCAACCTATTTACAGAAAAACCCAAACTAAAAGATTCCATTATGATGCAACCAAGGGTCAAAGTTGAGGCTCTAATATTGTCATCACTAATTAGAAGCTTCAGGTTCCACAGATAGAAGAAATTTTGAAGGTATCCTTTAGAGGAGCACATCTCACATGTCCCTTTGCACTTGCCAAGATCTGGCTAAATTTTCATCCATTCCATAATTAGAGTATTCTGAGTTACTAATAGCTTTTGGGACTGACTCATCAAGTGTTAAGAATTAATCAGGTAGCCAGGATGTCTTCTAACAAATTTTCTAGTGAGATATTCTTTAAACTATGTAATGAAATATAAGTAATGAACTTTTTTGCAAAGATATTTTTCTAGAATACACAACTTTTAAGAAATATTCTTCTCCTGAGTTATAAAATATGCTAGTTTTCTTTTCCCCCCTCAAAACCCTACCTAACATGCTGTTTGACCTATTATTTAAAAGGAATGTTTTGTCTTGTGGCAATATATGCTATTGTGTTTAAAGCTGGAGTATAAAAAATTCCAGTATGGACCCCTCTTTCCACTATTTTCTTGACTTTACTTTATAATATATATATATATATATCCAAGTTCTCCTTGAACTCTTTATCAATGCAGATGCCACCTGCCTGTAGATTTTAGTCTTAGAGTTGTTCAGGGACACTGGGAAGTTATGCTACTTGCCCAGAATAAAGGATTTGTCAGAGGCTAGATTTGAACCCAGGTCTTCTTGATGTTGAGACTTACTATCTTCTATACTACACTGCTTCTCTATGAGATTTTTCAATAGAGATATAACTATCTCACAGGTCTTTGTCTAGTTCTCCCAAATCTATGTCTTAAGTCTGAGAAAAATAATAGAAAATAAGGGTATCAAATTATTTTTGATTATTTTTCCTAAGTCCAAGAAAAAATTATGTCAAAACCATGTCACATTTTTTATATTCTATCAAAATGGATCAGTAGGCAGAAAAATTAAAAAGACCTCCACATCAAACCCCATTGCCTAACTTATTTTGACACACCCTTGCTAGATGAAAACACATAATCTAACTTGCCATCTCTATGCAGCTGTTGTTGGCAAATAATAAAGTAATGAATGTATATTCATTAGTAATCAGAAAATGTTCATGTTTCTTCAATAGCAACAAGTGGACAGCTCTAGAATACAATGCATTGCCACGATTCATTCAGCATTAGGCTTCAATAGTTTTTATGGAGGCTTCTGTCTATGAGCTCTTGTTACTTTTTGTGTATTGTTCAAATCAAAAAAGCATGCAAGGATGGGAAGAAGGAAAAAAACTTAAACAGCCTCATTCAACATACATTTCATCTGTGCCCTCTAAAAAAGCAAAAAAGCAATCTTCTGCTCCATTCTAATCAAAATTTTCAAGAATGCCATTTATTTTCCTTGCAGATAATCTTCCGTATTTATTTGGTCAGTTTCTACTAAATACTAGAAGCAGTTTGTGTCCATTGACACTGGCAAATTAAGGATGCTCTGCTATATGTCACCTGCACCTTAAGGGAGCACTTGGTGATTTAGAAGGCACTGTTCTTCTTTTCCTTCCTCCCTCCCTTCCTTCCTTCCTTCCTTCCTTCCTCCCTTCCTCCCTTCCTCCCTTCCTCCCTTCCTCCCTTCCTTCCTTCCTTCCTCCCTTCCTTCCTTCCTTCCTTCCTTCCTTCCTTCCTCCCTCCCTCCCTCCCTTCCTCCCTTCCTTCCTTCCTTCCTTCCTCTTCCTTCCTTCCTCTTTCTTCCTTCCTTCCTTCCTTCCTTCCTTCCTTCCTTCCTTCCTTCCTTCCTTCCTTCCTTCCTTCCTTCCTTCCTTCCTTCCTTCCTTCCTTCCTTCCTTCCTTCCTTCCTTCCTTCCTTCCTTCCTTCCTTCCTTCCTTCCTTCCTTCCTTCCTTCCTTCCTTCCCTCTCTCTTTGTCTCTTTCTCTATATATGAGTATTTTGTCCCCTGATGGGGTGTATTCTTTGAAGGCAGAGATTATTTCACTTTTTTCTCTAACATTCTGAATTCTTAAAATAATTTCTCAATTAATGCTTGAGATTGATTAATTGAATCATAGCTGCGTAAGATTTTGATGGCTGATTAGCTTCATACCTAATAAACTGTATCAATTCAGGTTCTACTCCAAAACAGGCATAAAGTATCAGAGCTTGGCCAAGGGTACAGATAATTCAATTCAATTTAGTTTAATTTAATTTAATAATAATTTATTAAGCTGGGTCCTGAGGATACAAAGACAAGAACTAAATGACCCATGCTCTCCAGGACCTTACATTCCATTGCAGGGACAATTATTTCATCTCATCCAGGTTGCAAATAGCATGGTGGTAAAGAAAAGAGATGGGGAGAGTAAGTGGTAGCAGATGATGATCAAGTGGCTACTGATGTCATTAATACTACCATCCATTTTTTGGAGGAAAAGGGTTTTATAGTAGCTAAAAAAAAAATCTTTCTGTTTGAAAGGCAATTAGAAAGTGGAGGGCAGGGAAGATGAAGTGCTTCTCTTGGCACATTAGTAACTGCCCCAAATTGAGGGTGTTATGAGTCTGAAGATTTCAAAAAATATTTCATTGCCCAATACATTATTTTCACCAAATTGTCCTCTTTAGGATATTAGGATATCCTGATTACAGCTTTTATTGAACAACAACAACAACAACAACAACAAAAATTAATCAATTTGCATTTTGCTAGAGAACTTAGAATTCAGGGGATAGAGTGAATGGAAAGTAATAATAATGATATCAGTGTGAATAACATTATTTTTTGAAGAGGAGAGAAACCCTAGATAATCATACATTCTCCTTATTAAAAGAAGATGATGTGTCCAAGACATGAGAAACCTATTCATCTAGGAAAAACAGTGTCATGTGAGGGTTGTGGAGGGTGGGGGTGGCAATGTAGAAGATAGTCTGAGCAATGTTACAATTGTGCCAAGAGACAGGAAAGACTGACTTAATCATGTAGGTAGAGGAAGAAATAAAGAGTTTCTGACTAATCTCTCCTCTTTAATCTTAGCCAATTTTTCTCCTGGATTCTCCGTCTTACCCATGTCTCTTGCTGCCTGCAGGGAATTACTCTGTACTATCCCAGTATCAGAAATTTTAGTTTGCTAAGTTTCTTTTGATCACTAATGTTCTATTTGCCCTCTCAATGTTATTCATATAGCATTCAACATTTTTAAATTATTAAATTAAGTTTAAAATAAGAAAAAAATTCCTGCTCCATATTCTGCCAGGTCTAATCTCAGTCAAATAAAAGATATACATATAATTTCTTAATGTTTTTAAAGTTATCTGAGTCTTTTTCTTCTGTTTGATCACTATGAATATTAAAAATCCTACTCATTTATGGGTTCTCTTGAAGGAATGACTTTAATTCTTCTGATTTGTTAAACATCCAATTATCACCTTTCTAGGCTTAGCTTGATATTTTGGGATCACAAGTAATCATTTTGGGAAATGAGGAGAAAAAAATTTTTTTAAACTTTTTTGTTTGTTTTAGGAAATCACCAGTAGTTCAAAGTGTCCTTTGTGTTCCTGGAGTAGTTTATATTTTCCAAAATCTTTTCCATTTTCTCCTTTTATTTCTTATTAACTGGAAGTAATCCTGTACTATGCTGATTAATTTTTCTTTGAATGTGATATTTTTGTTTCTATCTTAAAAATGTGTTATTTCATGTTATAATTCTGGAATTTGAATTTTATACTTCATATTGAATTAGACCTAGAGTTTCTTTTTGTAGGTATTTTGAGGATTATCTCAAGTTCTTCATCAACTTTCAATATTTCTGAGAAATTTCCTATATCCTAAAGTATAGTTTTTGGTTCTTTTTTTTTTTTAATCTTGCTCTTCTGAAATTCTTGTTTTCTTAGATTAACTATTAGCTCTTATTTTCCAATTTAGCATTCTATTTTTGGTAAGGCTCTCACATGTTTTTTTATAATTTTTTATCTATTGGTTTTTGTTTTTGTTAAATTTTCTTTTATTTTTCATTTTTGTGTCTTTTACTTCTTCATTTTTGTGTTTCAAATGTATAGTTATAGTTTTATTTATTATCTAGTGTTTTAGGTATTCTCCTTTTTTTTACCTAAGTTCTCTCTTCTCTTATTTGATTTTTTCTGGAGAACTTTAACTTTTGTCCCCCTTTCTTTATTTTTTTTTTCAATCTAATACCCTTTAGTTGCTTTTCTGAACATTTTGGGAAATTTTAGTGTTGTACCTCTCATAATTAGAGAAATGGAAATCCAAGCAATACTGAGGTACTGCCTCACACCTAGCAGATTGGCCAATATGACATTAAAGGAAAATAATAAATGTTGGAAGAATTAAGGTAAAATTGGGACACTAATGCATTGTTGGCGGAATTGTGAATTGTTCAAGCCATTCTGGAAGGCAATTTGGAATTATGTCTGAAAGGCTCAGGATTAAGGGAGGTAGTAGTGAGTGAAAAGAAATAAAGCAGATTTTGAGAGGGGTCAGGATAAATCCAGAAGTGCCAGCAGATTGAGAGTAGTCTTGGCCACATGTGTTCTCTATACATGTGCCTCACTCACGTTGTAACCTAAATCTGTAACTCCTTTTCACCTGGAAAATATGTAAAACAGGTTGAGGAAAGGAGTGTGTTATAGCTGTTCTATATCAGCAGATGTCTTTGTTAAGAACTAATTGAGTCTCCTACCTGAGTATAAATAGAAAGCAACCTGATGAGGGCTTCTGAGAAAAATCTCAATCCATATGATATCCTTGAATCTGCAAATTGCAGTCAACCACTAGAGCACTCAACTTGTCATTGTGTATACAACTTATAGAATAACTAAGTGGGTGATAGTACACATAAATTTCTCATTTGGTTCTCACAGCAGACTACTGATATAGAAATCTTTTAAGCTAACCTTTGAAGGAAACTGGAAATCATGAAAGTTGAAGATTAGGAAGTAGTGCATTCAGATATGGGATACTCCAAGTTTATGCAAACTCATAGAGGCAGAAGATAGAGTGTATGCATGAAGGACAATAATATACAATAAGACTGGAGAGGTATTTCTGAAGGGTTCTAAAGCCACACTAAGTAGTTTATACCACTGTATTATTGTTCTATTTCTCCCTTTATTAATTCATAGAACATATCTGTGTAACAACTATCTTACATATATATATATATACTCCCTTAATAGAACATAAGTTTTTTGAGAACAGTGATGGTCTTATTTTTTACCGAGTAGGATTTTTTTGGTATATGCAGACTTTTTGAACATAGTAACTACTTAATGCTTCATTCATTCAATTTATTAATTTCTTCCCCCTTCCCCTTTCTATTACCCCTTCCCCTTCTCCTTTCACTCCTTATTTCCCTTTCCTCCTTTTCTTTCCCTTCCTCTCTCCTCCCTCTTCCTTTCCCCCTTGCAAATGGACTTTGACATGCAATTTACATTAATTTCTGGAATTCTTAATATTATACCAAAAATTATGAGATAGGCAAGGCTTTGTCATGCAATCCACCTCATGAACACTTTCTCTATTATTTTCTTAAGCCTTATCAACAAAACAAGAAGTCAAAGCCTATACTTGTGGTATTTGCTATTTTCCTAAGTATAAAGGCTAACATAGCCAATGAAAAAATTGGCTCTTAAAAGCCAATATGAGATGGTTCCAACATATTCCTGCTCTGTTCTCTCCTTAGAAGACTTGATTTATACAAGGTCTAATAAATTAATTTTTAAAAACTGAGTTAAGCTTAGCTGACATTAGCAGTAGGTTCATCTTAGAGAAAAAGGCCTGATGATCACCCCTTCATTTTAGCAGAGAAGCATAATTAGTCATACACTATTAGGCATAGTCTAATATATAGGCATAGAAATATGCCATTTCATTTTACTGTATATACTTTCACATAAGGAATGATTATTTTGGAAGAAAGAATTGGGGAATGATAGTCATATTTTTAAATTTATGTTTAAAATGTATATTTAAAATATTTTAAAATGTATTTTTTGCAAAATATTTCTTTAAGCCAAAGAGGCCAATTCCTAAATGTCTTAAATTTTTTTTTTCTGTACAATCTATTTCTGTTATCTGTTCCACACTAGAATCTAAAAGTCTCATGATTCCTAGTCAATGAGAATGTATTTAACATCACAGTTATATAATATTATAAAATACGATGGAACACAAACAAGCTGTTTATTCTGGATTTAGGAAAGTTGTAGAGAGCCATGATCTATACAGAAGAGCTCCGGGGTATGGTTCATCACCACATAATAACTACTCAAGCAAGGAATAAATGTTTGAATCGGGACTGAAAAAAACCCTGTTGCCCAATGCTACCAGGAAGAGCAGAGTAGATCAAACCAAAGTTTTTGTTTAATTCAGTCTTGTCATGGAAACAGAACTTTAGCATATTGTAAAGTCAGAGGAAGAAACTCAAGGCCTGTTTCCTCTAAGCTGTCCCTGGGTATTGTTCCATGCTGTTGCACTTGTGTCCTAATCAGCCCATGGCCAATCTGAATTTCCTCCCCAGAGAAGGGCTATGAATATCCTTGAAGGATGAGAAAAAATGAGGGCTCAGCTTTTCTCCTGCATAGGCTTATTTTTGTTTGACTTATCAGACCAAATGATCCTGATTTCACTCATTCAAAAACTCAAACATAAATTATAAAAATTTACTCATGAAATACTCATTAGGTCCTCCCACTGATAGACAGTGTTATCAATATATACACATAAACAGGTACAGAAGTGCTAAAATAGAACCTTCTCCATGAAAAATAAATTGGTCTGGTAATAGATATAATACCTTAATGGGTCATGTTTCTAGAAATATGTTTGATTATTTGAAATATTTATTTTCAAGAAAAGTTTTCAATCTGGGAAAAATAAGAAACCTTATGGAAATGGACTTTAAAACTTGAAGATAAACCTATATCACATTAAGAACAATGATCATCTAAAACTCTAAATGATGTGAAAAATGAATTCTTAAAGAAATGTCCATCATACAGATAATTATTAATTATATCATATAAATATATAAAGTATTACATAAAATAAATATTAATATAATTAAATAACAATTATTAAGCATTCATAAAGTATTTTTGTGAAGATATTTGATTCATTTTTATCCATTCTCCTTTAATATTTAGATATAATTATATGAATCATGTATGTGGCAGACAGGGAATGGATTATAAAAATAAATCTGGGTAGCATCTAAGTGGTTCAGTGGGTAGAGCCATGCCTAATTATCAGAGTTCCTGGGTTCAAATGTGGCCTCAGACACTTCCTAGTCATGTGACCCTGGGCAAGTCACATAATAATGACCATTGACTAGCTCTTGCTGCTCTTCTGACTTACAATTTGATTCCAAGATATATATTATATATATATATAGATATAATATATATAATAAGGGATTAACTAAAAAAATGTAGTCTTGATATTGTAGATAAGGCAAAAGCAAAAGACAAATAAACTAAAGGGAAATTTAATATTTAAAAAAGAGATTCACTTATATAGAAAGTAGTAAGTCTGTTATTTGTGCCAAACATTTTGAGAAAATTACATTTGAGTTAATTGTGAGTCAAATCATGTTAATTAGAACTAATCATGTATTTCAGTGACAAGGATCATAAAAAAATTACTTCTCTTTGGCTCTCATATATGTTTTTGTACTTTCATTTGAATATGGGTGTGACATTCTGAGAATTCCCAGTAAAGAAAAACAAAAGATTTGGACTACGACGAAGTTTATCTTGGAAACTATGAAAAAAAGAGGCATCTAATCAAATTAATTTTACAAACATGATTGAATAAATGAGTGATTCACTTACTTAAAATGATTGCTTTTTTTTCTTAAAGAACTTATTTACATGACTAAATCCTCTAAGTCTGTCCAAAAAAACTCATTTCTGTGTGAATGTATATTTTGTGGCATTTGGGAGTAATAAAACTTCATTAGTTTAAAAACAATTTATAATTCAGATTAAAATTACCTGAATTCCTACACAAATATTTTATATTTTAAATTTAAAAAATATTCTCTAGACACTTTATTCAGAACCAGAAATTTCAGAGCTTGGAGGGTTCTCAATAGTTATCTAGTTCAAGCAATTCCAAGTAAGCATGCTCACTATAACATACCCCACAGGTGCTCAGTCATCATTTGCCTAAAGGTATGTAATGAAATCATCCTTATTTGATGAAAGAACCCATTTCACTTTTAAAGAATTTTAAATGATAAATAAATAATTCCACTTTAATTAGTGTGAAGGATTTTCCCCCCCAACATCAAATCAACATTTTAAATTTCTTGCAATGTTAGGAGTTCTCCATGACAGATTTTGAAATATTTGAAAACAAGTTTCTTTTCTTTGTTTTCTATCATTTTTTCTTTTGACCATAATACTCTGAATTTTCTTTTTCCAAGTTAGACACCCTCAGTTGCTTTAACTGATCCCCATATGGCATGAATTCAAAGATCTTCACCATTCTAGTTGGCCCTATGTAGAGACTTTGGAGTTTAACAATTCTATTTGTAAACTATGGTGCTTAGAATAAAACACAATCCTCTAGATATCATCTGATCAGGGCAGGGTACAGAGAATTTTCTTCACCCGCTTTTTGGAAACTATGCCTTCCTTTGAAGCTCAAGCTTTTTTGGCTATTGATTTATATTGGGCTTGGAGTCCATTATTTCCCCCAACTTTTCTCTATTACAAATTCTAGGAGTCATATCTTCCCAGGCTTCTCATAATTTTTCCAACCCCACCAACTTACAGGAGGGAGAATAATATGCATTGAGACTGGAATCAGTTAGTGTAGGGCCTTAGAAGTTAAAAAGAGGATTTTTTTGTTTTACCTTAAAGTCAATAGATAATCACGTTGATGAATTAAAGCAACTACACAATTACATCTGAGCTTAAGAAAAATCACCTTAGGACTATAGTATAATCTGGAAAAATGAGTGATCAAAGAAACCAGGTAAGGGGATGTCACAATAATCTATAAAATAAATTTTGAGTATCTTAATTATAGGGCTGAGTTAAGTGGAAAGACAGGGGGTAGAGACAAAGAATGTTGTGAAGGGAGAAATGACAAGATTTGATATCTGATTTAATATGAAGGGGGAAAGAGAGTGAGTTTTTGTTATTGCCAAGATGAGGTTACAAATTTAAAACACTAGAAGAATGATGGTGACTTCTACATAAATAGAAACATTTGAAGATCAATGGGTTTGGGGATAGAAATAATGACCTTAGCTTTAGATATGTGGATTTTAACATGTAACTGAGACACCTAATTTGAAATGTCCAATAGGCAACTTCCGGACTAGTGTTGAAATTGGATCTGAATGTGTATGTATATATGTCATCTGCATAGAAATGATAGCCAAACACACAGGAGCTAATGAGATTAACAAGAGAAATAATATAAGGGAGAAAAAAATAGGGCTTAAGACAAATTCTTGGGGATTATTTCAAGGGTATTGCTATGGATAATAAGCCATCAAAGGAGGTAGGGTAGGGCTTGGTCAATTTTGCCTCCTTATATTAGGACCTCTATTATTTTGATTATTTCCTAAAAGTTTCTACATTTATGTCTGTGTATCTGATATATACACATAAGTATGTATCTATTTATTCCCTTATATGTATTACACAATAGAATTCCATTTTGTATATGCATATATTTATAGAAATAAAATATATACATATACTTATGGTATCTGAAAAACTTAACTTCAATGATAAACTTCCAATTTTTTGTTTATCTTCTAATATTAGATATATTGGTTTTGCTTCTGAATACATGTATGTATATACATAAATATATGTGTCTATGCATGAGTATACATGAACATACACATTTTATATATGTGCTTCCTTATAATTATTTGTTGTTTCTTGCCTAACTCAAATAATATTCCTCTTTTATTAGCTAATCTCTGTACCATATAGCTTAATAGTTATGTGTAGGTAATTTGTTCTATCTCCCATCATGTTTTTAAATTAAATTAAATTCTATTTTATTTTATTATTTTTCAGTTCTAATTTTGAAAATGTCTATTTAGCTTCATACATGGGTCATTTACTTTCTTTGATCTCTTTGAAAATCTATTAGTCATATTGCTCAGTCAAAGGGTACATACAAATGAAGAGCTTTCTAAACAGTTTCAAATGGCTTCTAAAATCATCCAACCATTTCATAGCTCTAATCATAGTGAATTAAGGTACCCATTTTCCCATAACCAGCCTTTGCCATTTTCCCACAACTAGCCTTTGCCATTTTCCTTTTCTTTCATCTTAGCCAAACTGATGAAAGAATGGCGGTAATGCAGAATTTTAAAGATTTGCATTGCTCTCATTAGTAAAGATTTAGAGAATATTTTCATATGACTATAGCTTGGACATTTTCATCTGAAAGCTACCTATTCACCAAACTGGGTACTAACTCTCATTGTTATGAATTTAGCATAATTCCCAATATATTAGAAATGGTAACTTTATCAAAGAAAATTGTTATAGATATTTCCCTCCAAATTTTCTGCTTATTTTGTCATTTTAGATGGATTGATTTTGTTTCTGCCAAGAAAAAAAAACTTTTTAAGTATGAACTTTTTAAGTTTGTTTTTGTTTTTTGCAATTAGTGAGTTCTTGTTCCAGTTCCTGGGATCCTTAGTTTTAACCAAACACTAGGCTACTATCCTCCTTTGCAGGATAACCAGAATAAAATTATTTTCTTGATTATAGCTTTGTAGTATAATTTGAGATCTAGTTCTGCTAGGATTCCCCTTCCTTCCAACTTTCTTTCATTAATTATTTTGATAATATTGACCTATTATTCTTCCAGATTAATTTTGTTAGTGTTTTTTCTAATTCTATAAAGTTGTCCTTTGATTGATGTGGCACTGATTAAATAAATTTTGACATTATCAACATTTTTAATATATTGACTCAGCCTACTAAATAACTAATTCTCAAATGATTTAGGTCTTTATTTGTTCAAAGAATGTTTGGATTGTGTTTCTATACTTCCTATGTGTGTGTCTCAACACAGAGACAGCCACATATCTTAAACTGCCTATAGCTACTTTAAATGGAATTTCTCTTTCTCTCTTCCTGTTTATTTTCATTGTTAGTATAGATTTGTATGGAATTTTAAAAATATCCTTCAACTTTGCTAAGTATGTTAAATGTTTCAAATTAATTTTTTAGCTTATTACTTTAGTTACTACTATAAGTCTCATACAAAAATATATCTCTGAATTATACTTTCTCCAGTGAAACAGGACTTCCTACTTGGAAAACATATTTTCTCCTTCTTCCATTAACATGACTTTCATATATATCATTCTTTCTTTTCTTCTCCTGAAATGTCCCTTAAGCAGTCCCACATCCCTCAACATAATATCATTGGTGTATATTGACATGTTTGACACAAGCTCAAACAAAATCATGAACGTATTTATGAGAGTCCACTTTCCTGGTAACAGTCCCAGGGTCAAGTGTATGGGAAAATCAACTAAGTGTTAGGTTATCTTGAACTAATTTTTGCTGGTTTAACATTCCTCAGGATCTCCTATTTCTGTCTGGTAAATTCTCCTACATTGGCAACCTTCTTCCTGTCTCCCCAATATTCTTTGAGATAACATGATCACAATAGTGTATATTTAAAGTATAATCAGCAAGACTCTAAATCTACTTCCCACCTTGGAATGGAGCCCACTCCTTCCTTCTGACAATGTTAACCTCTTAGTCACCATGATATTTTGGGAAAAAGCAATCCAAATATAAATTATTTTAAATATGGAAATGTTTAGTACTAGGCAAAAATTATTTCATAAGTGGGTTTTATTAAGTATACAAAACTAATCTCTGGATAGTGACTTTTGATTTGGGGAGGAATGGATGTAAAGATATGTTAGGAAGTGCTACAGAAATGATGATCAGAGAGAAAAAGGTACGTATAGGTCCCAATTAGTGAAAGCAATGAATCATGAGAAGTGGTTATATATATTCAAATTTGCATTATCTAGAATTATAATAGATCAAATATGACTTTTGGTTCTATCCTGAAACCACTGTATACTACAACTCACTTTTCCTTTCCCCCTTCCCCTTTCTTTCTCCAGATAGATATATAGACATATATATATATATATATATATATATCCAAACATATGAGTATATAGATATGTTTGAATATGTATATGTGTGTATGTAAATGTGTTGAATAACACTAATATAGCACCAGATATCAGGATATCAGCTCTATAATATGCAGTCTAATCTAACTATGAATATAAGAACCAGAGAAATGAGTTAGAAGTGACCATGATTCCTCAAGGATGCAGTTAAGAATGAAAACCTTTCTTGAAGTCTAAGTGACCATAGATCTCTGTTAATTGAAGCTAAGAAAAAAAAAGACTGAGAGATTCAAGAATATCAGTGATAGATATGAACTAATTTTACTGATTTTGCACTGATCAGCTAAACTAATAGTATAATTTAATCAATATTTTCGCTGTTACATACACTTCTGCACACTTAATTAATGTACCTAATAAATTCTCTAAGCTCTTATGCCTTTATCAGATGAGAACATTTCTTTAACCAAGTTATAAAATGAATCAAAGGTATAAGCTAGATGTGAACAATTCTAAGAAACCTCTATTGAGTTAATCAGTCAGTCAAAGGCATAGCATATTAACATTACTTGAAAATTAGGGAGGGCAGAGATCTATGAATTGGAAATGCAAATCAAAAAACTTGAAAGCGAACAAATTAAAAACCCACAGAAGAAAACCAAACTAGAGATCCAAAAAATTAAGGGAGAAATTAATAAAATTGAAAGTGATAGAACTATTGAACTAATAAACAAGACTAGAAAATGGTACTTTGAAAAAACAGACAAAATAGACAAAGTACTGGTCAATCTAATAAAAAAAGAAGAAAGAAGAAAATCAAATTAATAGTATTAGGGATGAAAAGGGGGACCTCACCTCCAATGAAGAGGAAGTTAAGGCAATCATTAAAAACTACTTTGACCAACTATATGGCAATAAATAAACCAACCTACGTGATATGGATGAATATTTACAAAACTATAAATTACCTAGACTAACAGAAGAAGAAATAGATTTCTTAAACAATCCCATATTAGAAAAAGAAATCCAACAGGCCATCAAAGAACTTCCTAAGAAAAAATCCCCAGGACCTGATGGATTCACCAATAAATTCTATCAAACATCCAAAGAACAGCTAACCCCAATACTATACAAACTATTTGACATAATAAGCAAAGAGGGAGTTCTACCAAACTCATTTTATGACACAAACATGGTACTGATTCCAAAGCCAGGCAGGCCAAAAGCAGAGAAAGAAAATTATAGATCAATCTTCCTAATGAATATAGATGCAAAAATCTTAAATAGGATACTAGCAAAAAGACTCTAGCAAGTGATCAGAAGAGTCATTCACTATGATCAAGTAGGATTTATACCAGGGATGCAGGGCTGGTTCAATATTAGGAAAACCATCCACATAATTGACCATATCAACAAGCAAACCAACAAAAATCACATGATTATTTCAATAGACGCAGAAAAAACCTTTGATAAAATACAACACACATTCCTATTAAAAACACTAGAAAGCATAGGAATAGGAGGGTCATTCCTAATATAATAAACAGTATATATCTAAAACCATCACCTAATATCATCTGCAATGGGGATAAACTAGATACATTCCCAATAAGATCAGGAGTGAAACAAGGATGCCCATTATCACCTCTATTATTTGACATTGTACTAGAAACACTAGCAGTAGCAATTAGAGAAGAAAAAGAAATTGAAGGTATTAAAATAGGCAAGGAGGAGACCAAGTTATCACTCTTTGTGGATGACATGATGGTCTACTTAAAGAACCCCAGAGAATCAACCAAAAAGCTAATTGAAATAATCAACAACTTTAGCAAAGTTGCAGGATACAAAATAAACCTGCATAAGTTATCAGCATTTCTATATATTTCCAACACAGCTCAGCAGCAAGTACTAGAAAGAGAAATCCCATTCAAAATCACCTTAGACAAAATAAAATACTTAGAAATCTATCTGCCAAGGCAAAAACAGGAACTATATGAACACAACTACAAAACACTCTCCACACAACTAAAACTAGACTTGAACAATTAGAAAAACATTAACTGCACATGGGTAGGAAGAGTCAATATAATAAAAATGACCATCCTACCCAAACTTATTAATCTATTTAGTGCCATACCCATTGAACTTCCAAAATTTTTTTTATTGATTTAGAAAAACCATAACAAAGTTCATTTGGAAGAACAAAGGATCAAGGATATCCAGGGAAATAATGAAAAAAAAATACAAAGGAAGGGAGCCTTGCAGTCCCAGATCTCAGACTATATTACAAAGCAGCGGTCATTAAAACAATTTGGTACTGGCTAAGAGACAGAAAGGAGGATCAGTGGAATAGACTTGGGGTAAGTGACTTCAGCAAGACAGTATATGACAAACCCAAAGATCCCAGCTTTTGGGACAAAAATCCACTATTTCATAAAAACTGCTGAGAAAATTGGAAGACAGTGTGGGAAAGATTAGGTTTAGATCAACACCTCACACACTACACCAAGATAAATTCAAAATGTTTGAATGACTTGAACATAAAGAAGGAAACTATAAGAAAATTTGGCGAACACAGAATAGTATTCATGTCAGACCTTTGGGAAGGGAAATACTTCAAAACCAAGCAAGAATTAGAAAGAGTTACAAAATGCAATGCAGAATGAGGCATGAAGAAGGATCACTCTGGGTTGGGAAATAATGAACCAAAGACAATAAAAATAACTTGACATCTCTCTTTAGAGCCTAATCTTCCCTAGAACTGAACATAGACTAAGTAAATTCAGTCTTGGGATTTCTCAATAGGAGATTACCCCCAGATCAGAGGCCAGCAGGAATATTACAATCAAATGAGAGGTTGCACTATCTTTCTAGGGAGATTGAGGGGAGAGAAGAATCACAGAATCTGTCAAGTTGAAAGGGATCTCAGTGATGATCTGGTTCAAGTTGTACCTGAATTAGAATGTTCTTTCCAATATACCTGATATATCCATTCAGTCACTGCTTTAGGATCTCCATAGCAGGAGGGTTTGGAAACAACCACAAATCAACTCAAGATAATCAGTTGTAGAATTTTCAGTGTGAGCATTTACACCTAAAAATCAACAATTGTCACAAATCAGGACTTGGTTTATTGTTTTATGGATTATCTATACTTAAAAGACGGAGAAAATAATACTTTAGATTATACTTAAAATGTGTTTGTAAGGGATTCAATAAGGTTAAATTAATGAACTAAAGATACTATTCATAACACCTTATGAATTTTATCAATATTAGGGTATTTAGAAGTAATATTGATGCAGGGCATGGGAATGAATTGTCTATAATGGAATGATACCAAAAAAATAAAATTAAGGGAGTTGAAAGAAGACTGTACTGGGAGAAAAGGGATGTGAGAAATGGAATTGGATAATATATCTCACAAAACAGAGGCTCAAAAATCTATTATATTAGGGGAAGAAGGGGAAGTTGTGGGCAACATTTGAACATTACTCTCCTCAAATTTAGCCCAAAGAGAGACTAATGTACAGACTCAGTTAAATATAGAAATCTATATCACCCTAAAAGGAAGTAAAAAGGGGTGGGGAAAAGAAAAAAAGGGGACTTACAGAATGAAAAATGGATTGGGAGAAATCATGGTCATAAGTAAAACACTTATGAGGAGGGAAAGGGTGAAAGGAGAGAGAGAAGAAGAAACAGGGAAAGTAGGATGGAGGGAAATACACAGTTACTTATAATAACTGTAAATATGAATTAGATGAATTCACCCATAAAATGGAAGGAGCCAGCAGAATAGATTAAAAACAAGAATCCTACAATGTGCTTTACAAGAAATACATTTGAAGAGTGAGTGTGAACACACACATTCACACACACAGTGAGTAAGGGTAAAGGACTTGAACAGAATGGATTAGGCTTCAGCTAAAGGGGAAAAAAGCAGGTAGCAACACAAGGGTAGATCTCAGAGCAGTAAAAATAGATCTAATTAAAATAGATAAAGAAGGAAATTTATCTTGCTATAAGGTATTATAGACAATGAAGTAATATTAATACTAAACATACATGCACCAAGTGGTATAATATCTACATTTTATAAAATGATGTTAAATGAGTTATAGGAGGGAACAGACAATAAAATAACACTAGTGGGGGACTACAACTTTCCTCTCTCAGAACTAGATAAATCTAATAAAAACATAGAAAGAATTTAAGGAGGTGAACATAGTTAAAAAAAACAACAAATAGTGGGTTCTTGCTCAAAAAGTTGGGATCTTTGGGTTTATTGAACACTATCTTGAGTAGATCATTTACTCCAAGTCTATTCCACTGATTCACCCTTCTGTCTCTAAGCCAATACTATATAATTTTGATGATCATTGCTTTACAGTATAGTTTGAGATCTGGTAAAGCTAGGCCTCCATACTTCATTTTCATTATTTCCCTTGATAGTTTTGATCTTTTGTTCTTCAAGTTGAACTTGGTAATAATTTTTTCTAGATGAATTTGGGCAGAAACACAGTTGGCCACAGCAGGGGCAGGAAAGATAGCTTCATTGTAACTGAAACATTGTGAGACAATCAAATATAATAGACTTTGCTACTAAAAGCAATGCAATGATCCTTTGCAGAGACTTATGAGAAGGAATTCTATCCACATTGAGAGAGAGAAAAAAAAAACTATTGGAGTAGTAATGCAGAAGAAAACATATAACTTATCACTTGTTTATATGGATAAATTATTTGGGGTTTAGGTTTTAAAAGCTTACAATTTTTAAGAAATGAATAATATGGAAATAGATTTTGAGTAATAATACATGTGCTACCCAGTAGAATTCAATTGCTTTTCAACTCCAGGAGTGAGGGGAGGAAGGTATAAGAAATTAAATTTAAAGGTTTGACTAAATATATGAGGATTCTAAATTAATATTATGGTCACCTATTTAAAATATTATACCTCAAGTCAAAATGACTTTTAATAGCTTTTATTTACAAAAAGGGTGGAAAGAGTGAAAGTAGAGAAATACAAAAAGAGGTTAGATAAGATGTCTATCTTATTACATATTACTATTACATATTGCTCTGGTTCTCGGCTCAGCCCAGCAGGGCTTGTTGATCCTCAACTGCAGGACCCAGAGTTCCACTTACACTGCCTCTTCCAAGAAGGGAAGTTCCCTCTAAAATTAATCTCTCTCCAGACACCAAGAAAGGAAGGCCAACTACTCACTCACCCAAGAGGCAGTCCAAGTCCCATGTTACCTCCAAGAGGCAGGTCACTAGTCAAAGATGACTATGGAAGACAATGACCACCATTGAAGAAGATTAAGACTTTTATAGTCCTTTTAGTCCCTTCCCCTCTTCACAGGGGCCAAACACAGTTTCCAAAGTGCCTAGCACTGTCCAGTGGAGCAGTGTCTGTGGGATCCAACTCTCATCCTCCAAAGGCGTCAACTCTTATCATAGGCCTCTGAAGGTGTCAATTCTTATCACAGGCCTCACAAGTTTCTGATTGATTGGCTTAAAAAGGGTGGAGCTCTTGTGAATTCTTTTACTTTTCCAAGCAAGTGATTTGTGAATTCTCTTACTTGATGACTTACAAAGTAAAGGTGTTTTCAGTTTTGGTTGATCAATTTAAAAGATGCTGTTGCTAGAGAAAGAAATTTTGATTGACAGTTCACAAAGGGAAGAGGGGAGAGAGACAATATGAGGGAAAAATAAATTAATTAAATATTAAACTCCAAGGAAAAATATCCATAATGGAAGAAATATATCCAAAAAAATAGAGAATCAAAACAAATATATTATACCAAGGCTGACTCCCCAATAAATAAATGAATTATCAAAATTTTAAAACAAAATAAATAGTTATATTCTAACGAGGAAATAATTTCTGAATGTTGGTCAGAATTAGAAGAAAGAATAAAATCAAAAGAAAAAAATGAGAAGATATTGCTTGCAATTTTGGAAATTTTAACATGAGTTATATAAACAAGCTGTTACCATAGGGAAAAAATGAGAAATGGATAAAAGAACAGACACTGGCAGACTATCAAAATTTCCAAAGGAAGTTTCATTGGTATAAATCAATCATCATAAGGAGGAAATTTTTAAAAGGCTAGAAACTGCCACAGTTAGCAAATACTTGATCTCCTTGCCAAGAAGAGTTATATGGCAGCCAAAGGCAACACTAATTTAGAACATAAACTCATTATAAAAATCTTATAGAGAAGGAATATGGAAGATTACAAACAATAATACCTCATATAAAAATGAAAAGCTATGGAGGGGAAAACATATTTACAAAAAAGCTTAGTGAGTGAAACATCTAAGCCAAATACTCTCCAAGGTCACTTAAGGATGAAAGTGAAGAAATAAGCCACTGACAAAAATGGAAAAGATCTGTAAAAATTTCTATAGCAAAATTTTTCTTCCATCAAGGACAGTGCAGATACCAATATTCTCTGATATGTGATTATAAATAACCCTGAAGAATTCAAAAGTGGACAGAATAGCTGAACTAAACCAATATGTACAGAAGAAGCTTATTCTGGAGATGTTCCATGACTGACATCCAAAAATATAATACCAAGAGAGGTCAAATGGGAAAAGAATTCCCTATAGATGAAGAAAAGACTCCTGGTTACGGTGACATTTTGCTAACTCCATCAAAACCCAGAAAACTTCAAGATTTTGTCAATAAGAACAACTATTCAAAAACCATTAGTTAAAATGTCCAAATAGGAAATCAACAAATGAAGAATATCATATCTGTTTTCCAGAAAAGAGAATAGAGTTAGAATTGGAAGTAACTTTACAGGTCAGCTTTTTTCCCCCCTATATCATTTGATGAATAAACTGAAGCCCAAGGAATTATCTTGACTATGCTCAAATCCCAAGAGAGTAAGTGCTTAATCTGCATTTGAATTCAGGTCCTGTAATTACATTTTTGGCATTCACACTTTTCATAGTACCATGTTGTCTTAGTTTGATAGAAAGCCCTTTGAATTAACTAGGACATTTACTTCAGACAGTTATTGAGATATGTAGTAAACTGAGCCTTGAACTGAATAGAGAGAGAACAAACTGAACTGAATTTGGGAAATTATATAAATCCTTTAGTAGTACTTAAGCTGGTCTCTGACACAAAACACCAACTTTTTTTTTGAAAATTTTATTTAGTCAATTCAGAACATTATTCCTTGGTTAAAAGAATCATATTCTTTCCTTCCCTCCCCTTTCCCCACTCTTTCCTGTAGCCAACATGCAATTCCATTGAAAACCCCAACTTTTTAATGGAATTATTATTCCAAGGAGGTGGCATGACTGTAAACCATAAAATACTACATTCTTCAAAAAGTAAAATTAGTAACAATAGAAAATATATCATAGATTAAAGTTGACTGCAGCATATCACTAGGAATACATGGAATTCAAGAAGTTATTATGCTATCAATGAAATGGATAGTTGAAAAATTAAGTACAGTTGTCATGCAGGGAGAGGTAATAATTACTGACTGCTGGTTACTGAGCTTCTTCTACCCATGAGTTATAAATCATTAAATAAATAAAACAACAACAACCCTTAATCTCATTGGATAGATTTACTATGGATGACTCTTTTTTGGAGGAAATGGATAAGAATTAAAGAGAATGAGAAGGCTTTGAGAATGTATTCCAATAGATCAGATTTTAACTTTCTTAATTTTGTTGGGGTCACTACCATTTTTCTGTTTGTCTATGTTAGAACCATTCTTTTTTTAAAAGTTTTTCTTTTCCCAGAGTACATCAATAGAATAGAATCATTCTTAACTCTGATCTCTATCTTATTTCGATATCCAAACAATTGGACATTTTGTGGATTTCAGCTGCTCATTTTCTCTAATATTTATTCTGATCTCTGAGATTAACACTTAAATTAACCTAGTCCAGGCCCTTATCACCTGTCTTGACTCTTGCAATAGAATCCTGAAAAATTTCTTTTGTGTTCACATTTCCCTTCCACACTGGATCATGGACAAATTCTAAATGTTATTCTAAAGGAATAGTTCTATCTATATCATTCAGGAAAGCTTGATTCTACTAACAGTGAAGTGTGTGACCTTCAGCAAGTCATTTCTTTTCCTTCTTAAGCTAGAGAAGCAATAGGGTGTGGATAAGACTCTGGACTAGGATCAGGAAGAACTAGACTAATCATATATCCACATCTTTCAATTTCCTAATTTTTATATATTCAGTGGTCTTTAATTCCAGTTAGTGAATGAGCATTTATTAAGGAGTTACAATGTTTTGGGGACTGTGCTAAAGGAAAGTGAAAATATGATCTATTTTCCCTCAAGAGGCTTAATTCTGATTGGGGAGTCACCATACAAACCACCATGTGATGAAAGACAAACACTAAGTAGATTTAATGGCAATTCAGACATAAGGCACAATCTGAGGGAGGTACCAGGAAAGGACTCATGGCAGGTGGAATTTGAGCTGAGTCTTGAAGCTGTCCAAGAAGATGAAAACAAGGAGAAAGTATACTCCAGGCATTGAGGATAATTGTTGAAAAGGCCAGAAGTTGAAAATGAAATGTCATGTGGGAAGAATAGAAAGAAGGCAATTATTGCGGGAACTTAAAATATGTAGGTGGGAGTAAAGTATAAGGAGACAGGAAATATAGAATAAAGGAAGGTTGTTAGGAACTTTAAATTTCCAACTGTTTTATATTTGTAGAACTATTAGGAAGCTTCTATATTTTACTGAGTAGAGAAGTAACATGGTTGGACTTTTGCTTTAGGAAAATAATTTTGGCAACTTAATGGGTGATGAATTAGAGGGGGGGAATGACTTGGGAAGGTGACCACTTGGAAGACGTTGCAAAATTTAATCTATGAAGAAATGGAAGCTTGTGCTAGTGTAGTGACAGTGTTAGTAGAGAGAAGAGGACACACACAAAATATTATAAAGTTAGAAACATCAAGACTTGACAACAGGTTGTATATATCTAGTAAATTTGAGAGGAATTAAAGTTAAGGACCTGGTTGACTGGAATTATGATGTGCTCTTGATTGTAATAACAAAAAAGAAAATAAGGGGAGGACTTGGGAGAAGATGAGTTATTGAATTTCAGTTGTCTATATGGGAATCATCTGCACAAAATTTATATTTGAACCCTTAGGAACAGTTGAGATCATTCAATGAAATACAATGAGGGAGTAGAGTAGACTTAAAGGACAACAAAAGACTTGAGAGAAAATACTCTTAAAGGTAGAGAGTTCAAGAAATATTAGAATTTTTAAAAGGTCATTAGATTTGGTAACTTACAAATTTTTGAGAGAGCATTTTCAGCCAAAAATGAGGTCAAACATACTGTTGAGGGTTTAGGAGAGTGTGAGAGGAGGGATACTACTGTAGATCACTTTTTCAAAGAATTTTGTTAAAAAGGAGAGGAAATATAGCATTATAGCTAACATAGATGATAAAAGTGATGTCTTTTGTTTGTTCATTTTTAAGAATGGAGGACACCTGATATGCTTATAGACATCAGGAAAAGCACCAATAAATAGAAATTTATTAGAAGTCCAGAGAAAGCAAAACATTTTTAAAAGGTTATAGACTCCCATAGAAGGAAGAGATGGGGTCCAAATATAAATTGAAATACACTATTCCTTACTTTATTTCCTTCATGAAATTTTCTCTAGTGAATAAGCAATATGTGTCTCATTTCACAAAATAACAAATGTGAAAATATGTACTATATAATCATATATGTACAGCTTATATAATATTACCTGTCTTCTTAGAGAAAAGGGAGAAGTAGGAGGGAGAGAATAGGGATTGCAAAATATCAGGAAAAGGGGATAAGAGATTATATGAACATGTAAACTTGAAAAAAATAAAATATATTTTTTTAAAAAAAGATTATGGCATAGTATAAAAAAGAGGAGGAAATGTACTCGGATCCAGGAGGCTTGCAGAGGAGTTTTTTGGTGGCAATGAAGAGGGTCATTTCTTCATTACAGCTAGGGCTAAAGGAAGATCTGAATGATGTGAGATGAAGAGAAAAGAAAAGGGAGCTTTTCAGAAATGACCTCAATTTTTTCAGGATATTATGATGTGAGATCTTCAGTTGAGATGACTCAGGGAAGGGATACTATAAGAGTCTTGAGGAGGAATGAAAGATGTGGAATAGCTGCTTTGTTAAGTGGGAGAATGGTTTGTTTAGAGAAAGGGGTAAAAGAATTTCCTCACTGCAGTAAAGACCAGTTGAAATTTTGCAGAATAAATTCATAAATTTTTATTATGTTGATTATTAAATTTCTTTCTCCTTCTGTATTTCTATGTCATCCAGTCACTTACCTTGAGGTCAGAGGCATGTTAACATCTCAACCCACTAAGATTTCAAATTAAATATCCACAAAAAAATTGATGTGTGTTTTTTTTTTTTGCCTGAATCTATTATTTCTTCAACATAAGGAACATCCAGTGAGGAAATTCCCTTTACGAAAACAGATCTATTGTTCCTCTGCAATTTATAGTATTAGAGATTTGTCTGGGGCACTTAGACACTAAATGAATTGTCCTTTGTCATAGAGCCAATATGTATAACAGGAAGGAATTAAATTCTGGTTTTTCTGATTTTAGTTCTCTACCCACTATTCCTTGTTCTCTCTCTTCTTTAAGGATTTGGAAAAAACATTCTCTGGAAAGCATCATCCATATGCCAAACTGAGAGAACAAATTTATGTTCTTTGCTCATCCTCCTTAAACCTCACCATCTAGGTTGGAACCTTCTTCCATGAGAGACAGTTTTGTTATATGTTCACTAGTCCAAGAGACAGGTGCAAAAAACTAGAGAAGGACAGAACTGGACAAGGGGCCCTTTTGAGCACCAGGGATATTGAGTATTGATTGAGATTGATCATGTCCTGGGATAAGAATGAATTATATTCATTGATGGAGAGATGAGATAAACTCAATTAAAGGAAATAAAGAAGTTTTACTTTTTTCTAAAACCATAGAACTTGAGCTTGTTAGTATGTTAAAAGACACTGAATTCCATTTCATGATTTTACAAATGAGCAATCAGGTCCAAGGAAGAGAAATTATTTTCCCAAGACCACACAGGTGTCAGAGACAAATTTTGAAACCAATTTCTCAGACTCTGGAATCACTCTTGGTCTCTGCTTCTCCATTCATAAAGCACTCTAAACTTTCCTTGGCCATATCTGTCATTTTCTCTTATTTTAGAAATTAGAATTGGTTATGTTTTCATCTTTCTTCTTGTAACCTGAGTGCCTTGAGCAAATCAATGAAACATTCCAGGTTTCATTTTCCTCAACTACATAATAAGGTTGTTGAACTAGATGTCATCTGAATTCCCTTTCAACTTTAAATGTATGATTCTTGCAGTATTTGCCATCAGGATCTTCTTAAGTCAAACTTAAGAAAAAAAAATTACCCACAGGTTACTTTTCTTAATCTAATTCAATCAGAATCATGGCTGGCTACATTCCTGATTGCTGCTTTATGGTACAGTTTGAGATCTGTTACTCCTAAGCCACTTTCCTATTCTAGGCCTTTTGTTATTCCAGATGGATTTTGTTCTATAAAATTATTATTGAGTACCTTGATTGGTATGGCACTAAATAAATGAATTAATTTAGGTAGAATTGTCATTTTTATATTAGCTTACTCTACCCAGGAGCAATTAATATTATTCCAATTGTTTAGATCTAACTTTATTTGTGTGAAATGTGTTTTACAATTTTGTTCATATAATTCCTGTGTTTGTCTTGGCAATTAGATTCTCAAATGTTTTATATTGCCTAGAGTGATTTTAAATGGAATTTCTCTTTCTAACTTATGCTGCTCAACCTTGTGGGAAATATACAGAAATGCTGATGATTTACATGGATTTATTTTCTATCCTAAAACTTTACTAAAGAAATTAATGATTTCAACTAGTTTTTTTAATTGATTCTCTAGGATTCCCTGAGTATATCATCATGTCATCTGCAAAGAATGTTAGTTTAGTTTTCTCATCACCTAATTTAATTCCTTCAATTTCTTTTTCTTTCCTTATTGCTAAAGCTATATAAATGGGCATCCTTGATTTCACTCCTGATCATATTGGGAAGGCTTCTAATTAATCCCTATGGTAGGTCATATTTGCTGATAGTTTTAAATAAATACTACTTATTATTTTGAAGAGAGGCCCTTTTGTTCCTATGCTTTCTAATGTTTTCAAAAGGAATGGGAATTGTATTTTGTCAAAGCCTTTTTCTGCATGTATTGAGATAATCATGTGATTTCAATTAGTTTGGCTGTTGGTCAATTATGCTGATAGTTTTCCTAATATTAAATGAGCCCTTCATTCCTTGTGTAAATTCTAACTGGTCATAGTGAATTATCCTTCTAATACATGGCTGTAATCTCCTTGCTATTATCATATTTAAAATTTTTTCATCTATACTGGACTATAAATTTTCTTTCTCTGTTTTTGCTCTTCCTGGCTTAGGTAACAGGACCATATTTGTTTCATGAAAAGAATTCATTAGGATTCCTTTTCTTCCTATTTTCCCCAAATAGTTTATGTAGTATAGGGATTAATTACTCTTTAAATGTTTGATAAAATTCATGTATGAATCCATCCGGCCCTGTGGATTTTTAGGGAATTTATTTATTTAATGTATTTATTCAATTTAGAACATTATTCCTTGATTACAATAATCAAATTATTTCCCTCCCTCCCCTCCACCCATCCTTCCCTCAGACAACACACAATTTCATTGGGCATTACTGGCATCCTTGATGAGAACCTATTTCCATGTTGTTGGTGTTTGCATTAGTCTGTTCATTTAGAGTTTACATTCTCAGCCATATCCCCACTGACCCATGTATTCAAGCAGTTGTTTTTCTTCTGTGTTTCTACTCCCACAGTTTTCCCTCTGAATGTGAATAGTGGTTTTTCTCATAGATTTCTCCACGTTGTTCAGGATCACTGCATTGCCACTAATGGAGAAGTTCATTGCATTTGATTGTACCATAGTGTATCATTCGCTTGTACAATGTTTTCCTGGTTCTGCTCCTCTCACTCTGCATCAATTCAGTGGAGGTTGTTCTAGTTCCCATGGAATTCCTCCAGTTCATTATTCCTTTGAGCACAATAGTATTCCATCACTACAATTTGTTCAGCCATTCTCCAATTGGAGGGCATCCTCTCATTTTCCAATTTTTTGACACTACAAAGAGTGCAGCTATGAATATTCTCCTACAAGTCTTTTTCCTTGTTATCTCTTTGGGGTACAAACCCAACAGTGCTATGGTTGTATCAAAGGGCAGATAGTCTTTTAGCTCCCTTTGGGCATAGTTCCAAATTGCCCTCCAGAATGGTTGGATCACTTCACAACTCCACCAGCAATGCATTAATGTCCCCAAATTGCCATATCCCCTACAGCATTCATTTCTTTCCGATGCTGTCATGTTAGCCAATCTGCTAGGTGTGAGGTCATAACTCAGAGTTGTTTAGATTTGCATTTCTCTGATTAAAAGAGATTTAGAGCATTTTTTCATGTGCTTATTAATAGTTTTGATTTTTTTAACTGAAAATTGCCTATTCATGTCCCTTGCCCATTTATCAAATAGAGAGTGGCTTGATTTTTTATACAATTGGTTTAGTTCTTTATAAATTTGAGTAATTAGACCTTTGTCAGAAGTTTTTGTTATGAGGATTATTTCCCAATTTGTTGCTTCCCTTCTAATTATGGATGCATTATGTTTGTTTGTACAAAAACTTTTTAATTTGATGTAATCAAAATTATTGATTTTACATTTTGTGATTTTTTCTAGCTCTTGTTGGTTTTAAAGTCTTTCCTTTCCCAAAGATCTGGCATGTATACTATTCTGTGTTAACCTGACTTTCTTATAGTTTCCTTCTTTATATTCAAGTCATCGACCCATTTTGAGTTTATCTTGGAGTAGGGTGTGAGATGTTGATCCAAACCCAATTTCTCCCTTACTGTCTTCCAATTTTCCCAGCAGTTTTTATCAAATAGTGGATTTTGGTCCTAAAAGCTGGGATCTTTGGGCTTATCATAGACTGTATTGCTGAGATAATTTATACCACGTCTATTCCACTGATCCTCCTTTCTGTCTCTTATCCAGCACCAAATTGTTTTGATGACCACTGCTTTATAGTATATTTTGAGATCTGGGACTGCAAGTCCTCCTTCCTTTGAATTTTTTTTTCATGTTTTCCTTATATATCCTTGAACTTTTGTTCCTCCAAATGAACTTTGTTATGTTTTTTTCTAGTTCAGTAAAAAAGCATTTTGTAGTTTAATGGGTATGGCACTAAATAGGTAAATTAATTTGGGGAGGACTGTCATTTTTATTATGTTAGCTCATCCTACCCATGAGCAATCGATGTTTTTCCAATTGTTTAGATCTAATTCTAATTGTGTGGAGAGTGTTTTGTGGTTGTGTTCATAGAGTTCCTGTGTTTGTCTTGGCAGATAGATTCCTAAGTATTTTATATTATCTAGGGTGATTTTAAATAGAATTTCTCTTTCTATTTCTTGCTGCTGAGATATGTTGGAGATATATAAGAATGTTGATGACTGATTTGGGTTTATCATGCAACTTTGCTAAAGTTGTTGGTTATTTCGACTAGCTTTTTGGTTGATTCTCTAGGAATCTAGGTTGATTCTCATATCATCTGCAAAGAGTGATAGCTTGGTCTCCTCATTGACTATTTTAATACCTTCAATTTCTTTTCCTTCTCTAATCACTACAGATAGTGTTTCTAGTACAATGTTAAATCATAGAGGTGATAATGGGCATCCTTATTTCACTCCTGATCTTATTTGGAAGGCTTCAAGTTTATCGCCATTGCAGATGATGTTTGCTGATGTTTTTAGATATATACTGTTTATTTCTTTCAGGAAAGGCCCTTCTATTCCTACACTTTCTAAAGATTTCTATAGGAATGGATGTTGTATTTCGTCAAAGACTTTTTCTGCATCTATTGAGATAACCATGTGATTTCTCTTGGTTTACTTGTTAATATGGTCAATTACGTGGATGATTTTACTAATATTGAACTATCCTTGCATTCCTGGTATGAATCCTACCTGGTCATAGTGAATAACCCTCATGGTCAATTGCTGGAGTCTTTTTTGCTAGTATCCTATTTAAGATTTTTGCATATATATTCATTAAGGAGATTGGTTTATAGTTTTTGTTTTCTGTTTTTGACCTGCCTGGCTTTGCAATCAGAACCATATTTTTGTCATAAAAGCAATTTGGTAGAACTCCTTCTTTGCTTATTCTGTCAAAATGTTTGTATAATATTGGGATTAGTTGTTTTTTGAATGTTTGATGGAATTCATTGTGAATCCATCTGGACCTGGGGATTTTTTCTTAGGGAGTTCTTTGATGGCTTGTTAAATTTCTTTTTCTGATATGGGATTGTTTAGGTAATCTATTTCTTCCTCTGTTAGTCTAGGCAAATTATATTTTTGTAAATATTCATATATATCAACTAGATTGCCATATTTGTTGCCATATAATTGTGCATAGTAGTTTTGAATGATTGCTTTAATTTCCTCTCCATTAGAGGTGAGATTTCCCTTTTCATCTTCTATACTATCAATTTGGTTTTCTTCTTTCCTTTTTTAAATTAGTTTGACCAGCACTTTGTCTATTTTATTTGTTTTTTCAAAGTACCAGCTTCTAATCTTATTTATTAAATCAATAGCTCTTTGACTTTCAATTTTATTAATTTCTCCTTTGATTTTTAGGATCTCTAATTTAGTCTTCATCTGAGTATTTTAATTTGTTAACTTTCTAATGTTTTAATTTGAATACCCAATTCATTGACCTCTACCCTCTCTAGTTTGGTAATATATAAACTCAAAGATATAAATTTTCCTCTGAGTACTGCTTTGGCTGTATCCCATAGGTTTTGAAAGGATGTCTCATCATTGTCATTTTCTTCAATGAAATTATTAATTATTTCTATGATTTGTTCTTTAACTAATCAATTTTGGAGAATTGTATTGTTTAATTTCCAGTTAATTTTTATTTTCTTCTCCATGCACCCTTACTAATTATTATTTTCATTGTATTGTGATCTGAGAAATTTGCATTTATTATTTCTTCTCTATTGCACCTTTTTGCAATGTTTTATGTCTTAATATATTGTCAATTTTTGTGAATGTACCATGTGCTGCTGAAAAAAAAGTGTATTCCTTTTTGTCCCTATTTATTTTTCTCCACATATCTACTAACTCTAATTTTTCTAAGATTTCATTCACTTCTCTTACCTCTTTCTTCTTTATTATTTGGTTTGATTTATCTAGTTCGGATGGAGAAAGGTTTAGGTCTCCCTCTAGTATAGTTTATCTATCTATTTCATCCTTGAGCTCCACTAGTTTCTCCTTAGAAATTTGGATGCTATGAAATTTGGTGTAAACATGTTGAGTACTGATATTTCCTCATTTCCTCATTGTTTATACTGCCTTTAATCAGGATGTAATTACCATCCCTATCCCTTTTAATCCCATCTATTTTTCTTTTGGCTTTGCCAGATATCAGGATTGCAACTCCTGCCTTCTTTTTATCAGTTGATGTCCAAAGATATGGCTCCATCCTCTTACTTTGACCCTAGGAGTATCTACCTTCCTCATGTGTGTTTCTTGTAGACAGCATATGATAGGGTTTTGGATTCTAATCCACTCCGCTATTCCCGTGAGCTTTATGGGTGAATTCATTCCATTCACATTCAGAGTTATGATTACGAACTGTGTATTTCCCAGCATTTTGATTTCTACTCCTAGTCGTGCCTTTTCTTCTTTCACTATTTCCTTCCAGACCAATGTTTTGTTTTTTAATCAGTTCACCTAATTCCCACCCTTATTTTGCTTCCCTTTCTATCCCCCTCCCTTCTTATTCCCCCCTTATTTTCTTTACAGTCCTTTTAAACTGTATCCCCACCCTCTCCCTCCCTTGTGTTGCTTCCCTCCCCACCAGTCTGTTTGTTACCATTCTACTTCCCTATAGGGCGCAAATCAATTCTCTGCCCTAATGGATTGGATTTTGCTTCCCTCTTTGGGTCAATTTAAATACACATATGAATTTAGTATTTCCTGTCTCCAACCTCTTTACCCTTCCAATGTATTGATATTCTCCCCCCTCCCACCATGTGTTTCTTTGTGATATATAAATATACCCTGTCAGTTTCTTTCCCCATTTTTCTAGTTTTAACCTCTTTTTTAGCTCCAGTTATATATCTATATATACATATATATGTATTTATGCATACATCTATCTATATACATATTTATGTCTTGTCATTTCTTCGTATACAGTTAGTCACTGTTCCCTCTAAGTGCATTTCTCCTAGCTGCCCAGATGGTAATAACAATTTTTAAGAGTTACCAATGACCTCTTTTCTTATAGGGATACATATCATTTTAACTTATTGGGTCTCTTAAAAGAAGGGTTGTTTTGGTTGTTGTTTTGTTTTGTTTTCCTTTTTTCCCTCTTTTTTAATTACCTTTTGATGATTCTCTTGAATTCTGTGCTTGGACATCAAATTTTCTGTTCAGGTCTTTTCTTTTCTTTACAAATTCTTGGAATTCTTCTATTTTGCTAAATGATCATATTTTCCCTCCCTGTAAGAATATAGTCAGTTTTTCTGGGTAGTTGATTCTTGGTTCTAGACCTAGTTCCCTTGCTTTCTGGAATATCATATTCCATGCCTTTCGGTCCTTCAGTGTAGATCCAGCCAGATCCTGTGTTATCCTCATTGTGGTTCAATGGTAACTAAAGGACTTCTTCTTGGCAGCTTGTAATATGTTTTCCTTAGTCTGATAGTTCTTGAATTTGGCTATAACATTCCTTGTTGTTTACAGTTAGGGATTAAGTACAGGAAGTGATCTGTGGATTCTTTCAATCTACAATTTTCCCACTTGTTCTAGAATATTGGGGCGGTTTTCTTGAATAATTTCCTGTAGTATGATCTCTAGGCATTTCCTTTTGTCATGGTCTTCTGGTAGACCAATGATTCTTAAGTTGTCTCTCCTGGAACGATTTTCTAAATCTTTTTTTTTTTTTTCTGAATGAGATGCTTCATATTTTCCTCAATTTTTTCATTCTTCTGATTTTGTTTTATAGTGACCTGCTGTCTTGTGAAGTCACTTGATTCTAGTTGTTGTATTCTGGTTCTTAAAGCCTGGATTTCATTCCTGGCTTTTTTAGTCATCCTTCTCCTTCTGGTCTCATTTTTCTTTGGAGGTCATCTTTCATCCTGTTTACCTCATCTTTCATCTCCTTTGCCTCATTTTCAAACTGGTTGATTTTGCCTTTCAAGACACCATGTTATTGTTTTAATTCATGTGCCTCTATTCCAGATGATTTTTTTTTAGTTTTTAAGTTCTTTTCCCAAATGTCTTCAGCCTCTCTTAATTGTGTTTTGAATTATATTTTGAGTTCTTTTAAAACCTATGTCCAATTCACTGGAATTTCTGTTTTATTGCTTCATGTTTCATCCTGCGCTGTTCCATTTGCTCTTTGTTCATTGCCTTTACATAAGCTGACTATTGTAATTTCTTTTTTTCTTTTTCTGTTGTTTGCTCATATTAGACCCTTCTTTTCCCCCTGAAGTTGCCTTCACTCTTGCTCCTCTCATTATGTGTTGGATCTGTGGGTTTGGACTTTTCTGTCTGTCTTCCCTCTTAGAGTTTTGTCAGCAAGTTTCTCAGTTCAGTCTGTGGGGGAGGGGTATTGGAGCTTTTGGTTCCCTGTTCTCTGGAGGCTTTGATTGGATTAAAGTCCAACAGTCTATGAGGAGGGAGTGTTGGAGCTTGAGCTTCCCTGCCCTCTGAAGACTGTTGATGAGATTAAATCCTGCTGTGTTGGGCTGTTTCTTGTAAACAATATATAGTAGGATTCTGATTTTTAATCCATGCTGTTATCCAATTCCATTTAAAGGGTGAGTTCATCCCAATAATATTCACAGTTGTCATTATCAGCTATGTATTCCCCTTCATCTAATCCCTTTTGATCCTGCTTTTTTTCTTGTACTCTCTCCCTCCTCACAGGTGTTTTGCTTTTTATCATCCCCCTCTACTTCCCTGTCCCTCCTCTCACCTCCCTTCTGCACTTTCCTTATTCCTCTCATTTCTCTAAGGTAAGATAAGATTCTATACTCCTATGAGTATGCTTGTTATTCTCTCTCTGAGCAAGCTATATGCGTAAAGTTTAAGCATTTCCCCTCACTACTCTTCTCCCCTACACTGTAATAGTTTTTCATGCCTCTTTAGATGAGCTAACTTATCCCATTCTATCTCTCCCTTCCTTTTCTCTAGTACAATCCTCTTTTTTGCACACTAATTTGTATGCAAATCATATCATCCTAATATCCATATCCTCTGCCTGTACATACTGCTTTTCACTGCAATACTACTGTTAAAATTGTTTAATAATTACAATTATCCTCCTTAGGATTGTATAGAGTTTTACCTTATTTAATCCCTTTAATTTGCTCTTTCTTATTTATCTTTTTAGGTTTCTCTTTGGTCTTGTATTTGAACATGAATATTTCTGTTTGGGCTGGTTTTTTCATCAATAATCATTGGAAATCTATTTTATCAAATGACCAACCCCCTCCTCCTGAAAGAATACACTAAGTTTTGGTATATAAGTGATTCTGGATTATAAAACTAGATCTTGTTCTTTTAAGAATATTATAATCTGTACCTTCCAATCCTTTAATGTGGAGGTTGCTAATTCCTGAGTAATTGTGATTGTAGCTCCATGGTATTTGAATTTCTTCTATCTGACTGATTGTCGAATTTTCTCCTTGGCTTGGAGGCTCTTAAATTTAGCTATTTATATATTATATTCTTGGGATTTGTCATTTGAGGCTTTCTTTCTGGAGGTGAATTTCTATTTTACTCTCTTGTTCAAGGATATCAGAACAGTTTTCTTAGATCATTTCTTATATTATGATGTCCAGGCTTTTTTTTTTAATTTTTGATCATGGCTTTCATGTAGTCCAATAATTCTTAAATTGTCTCTCCTGTATCTATTTTTCAGGAAGTTGTTTTACAATGATATGGTTCACATTTTTTTTCCTTTTGGTTTTGTTGTATTGTCTCTTATTGTCTCATTAAGTCATTACCTTCTAGTTGCCCAATTCTAATTTTTGACAAATTGTTTTCTTCTGTGAGCTTTTGAGCCTCCTTTTCATTTGGCCCATTTCTTCTTGCATTGCTTTCATTTCTCTTCCCCATATTTTCTCTGCCTCTCTTAAATGAGTTTTAAAAATCCTTTTTGAGCTCTTCCAGAATCTGAAGCCAATTTTTTTTCTTTGAGGCTTTGCATCTGTTTGCTCTGCTTTCACTGTCCCCATCTTTCTTTGTGCTTGGCTCTTTTTTACCATGAACTTTTTTCTATGGTTAGGTGTTTTTATGTTTGCTTTAATTTATTGGAATAACTTTCAATGTTACTTTAAAGGTAGACTTAGGTAGGTGAAGAGATCTTTGCTTCAGGACTTGAATCTATTCTCTTTGGGCTGCTTCACTGAGCATTTATCTCATGTTGCAACCTCTGACAAGCCACATAGGTTCAATGGGGGATTGTATTTTTACCTAAAGTTAGAAAGGCTCAAACCTTTTTCTCTCTTTCTTTCTCTTTAGTAACAAATGCTTGTAAATCTAGTAATAAGCCTCCAGAAAAAATTTTTATTCATAACAAAAGTGAAAATGGTATGCTTCAATCTGCATTCATTGTCAATTACTTTCATGGTAGTGGATATCTGTTACAAGGGAATCACTTTAAAAGACTGATATATATTAATTTAAGGTCGCCAAGGAATCAGCTATGTAATTCCTAAATGAAAAACTCAAGTCAGCCGTCAGCCTTTTTTGGAGTTTAATTACAATAGGAGTAAGAAAGGAATTAGAGATAGAGAGAGAGAAAAAGGGAGAGAAGGGAATAGGGCTTAAATACCCCTTCTGTTTAGGCTGGGCCAAAAGGCCCAAGCCCTTAGATAGCTGGGGCAAAGAAAAGAGATCAGTCCCTATTACTCACGTGTCCAAAATGGAGAAACAGTCTCAGAGGCCCCCACCTTCAGCTTCCTTCAGAGCAAGCCTTCTCAGAGCCCAGGAACCACACCGACCAAAACCTCAACCACCCCTCCTGAGTCTTCAGACCCCCTATCTTTAAGGAAAACCTCCAAGTTGCCTCTCCCAGTTCTCCCATCTACCAATCACTGTTCATCAATTTCCCTGTGCCAATGGAGGCTCTAGCTTAACCCAGGACCGCCCAGAGGTTTCTGGCTTTTGCACATGTCTGTTGAAGGTCATATTTTCAAATGATTAAATCTTTACTCCTTTGCTACAGCCCTTTCTAAATCCTGTTAACTTGAGTATGGTAGAGATTGGAATAATTAAATTTTGATCTAGGCTGCAGCCCTTACTCAATCCTATTAGGACTGAATAGGGTGGAGATTTATTCCAAGTATCTCCATTGTATCAATTCTAAAATCAATCAAGACTCAAAGAAATTCCTGTTCTATGCTTAAGCATAGGTCAAAGTCCTTTCCATTGTTCAGCAAAAGGTTTCTGTCCTAAAGTAATCTTAAGAAGGGAAGAGAAAGAACCTCCCATGCCAATGGGGTTCACATTCCAATAGACTATCAGTAAGAAATTTTCCAAGTATGAAAATCCCAATGGTGAAATTTCCAACATTTATAAGTCTAAGGAAATTTGAGGTTTACAGTACAAGGTTCTTCTGGTTCTGATCACTTAACTTTGTATCATTTCAGAGAAATCTTTCCAGGTTTTTTGTGATTATCTTATTTGTCATATCTTATGATACGATAGCATTCCATTACATGTGCATACCACTATTTGTTCATCCATCCACCAACTGATGGAGATCCCTTCAGTTTCTAGTTCTTTGCCACCACATCCAAAGAGCTAATATAATTCTTTTTGTATGACTAGATCCTTTCCCCCTTGATTTCTTTGGGATACAGATCCAGCACTTACATTATAGGGTCAAAAGGGTATACACAGTTTTATAAAAGGCCTTTAGCACTATAGTTTACTTCTAACATGTACTGGTTGTATGACACAAAATAAGTTGCCTAATTTCTCACTCTATTAGGCAACTCTTGAAGTTGCAGAGAAAATACTGATCTGAGCTGGCAGGGTAAATTTCTCACCTGTACTAATAAAATCATATGTCCAGATCCTCTAATGTGATGAGTTGTTTTTCCTTTTAAAAACTAGATTTGGTTATTAGCAGTATTAGGTGGTGATTAAATTGGGGGGGAGGGGTCTCAGAGCTCCCAGTCCACAGGCAATCATACAACCTTGGAAGAACTGAAACTTGAAAAAAACCAACAAATAAGGATAAGGATAGCATCAAGGAAGTACTGAAGTTTAAGAGAGTGCCTTATCCTCCCAGAAAAAAAGTCTACCTTTTGTACTACTAGAAAACCTGATAAATATCTAAATATTGAAAATAAGCAAGGTAGTAAAGGCAATTGTAATGAGTATTAACAAGGAGCCTTCACTCCACATATTTGTTTCAAGAGTTTTATTTTTTCTTCTTACACACATATTCTTCCCAGCCCCAGATCATAGGCCATTGGCTTTTGAATGTCTTTCAACATATGCTAGGCCTGTGCTGGGTTGCTGACACAAGGATGCTGATGCTGGGACAGAGGGATATGTCAGGCCATCAGACATGACACTGTGACTCCTATGTTGAATCTTTCTGAGATGGTTTGAGTTAGGGGTCCCCTAAATATTTACCTCACACACTATTTCCTCCATGTATTTTTCTCTACTGTGTAATCACAACATGATGCACATGAAATTATGTATTGCATGATAGCACAAGTACGATCTATATAATATACTTACTGTCTTGGGGAAGGGGAAAAAATGAGAGAAGGAAACATCAAGGATTGCAAAATTTCAGAAAATGATTATTAAAATTGTATCAACATGTAGACAGGAAAATACAAAAAAAATAAAGCATACATTATCTAAAAAGAAGAAATAAACCATAGGTTTCTAGAATCATAGCGTAGAATTTCTTTTACCAATTAGATTACAAACTCTCCCTATTTAGTTTCTATTCAAACATATTTCTTATCATCCAAGTGAGTAAACATGATTAGTACCATGTTCATATTTAAATAACTTTTTTTCAATTAACAAGTATTCATTTTCCTCTCCTTTTCATCCTCCACTGAGAAGAAAAAATAAAACCTTTGAAACAAATATGTGGAGTGAAGGCTCCTTGTTAATACTCATTACAATTGCCTTTACTACCTTGCTTATTTTCAATATTTAGATATTTATCAGGTTTTCTAGTCATTACAGTGAATTAGCCTCTATGTAGCAGCATTTAGCAATGCAAGATTCTTAGCCTGATGGTTCTGGCGCACTCTGTACAACAGAGGGTGATGCTAATATAATCTGTGACTAGAAGCTAAGACAAAAGGAGAAAAAATGTTCATAGTTCAGACTTTGCAATAGCTAAGAATCCTTCTATTGATGATTTAAAATTATCATTTTTACCTATACTTACTTTTAAATAATACCACATAGGAAAAAAATCATTTCAATGCAGCATTGAAATGGGAGCTTCCCTAGTATCTGTGATGCCACAGGCACTTGACTTGACAACTAGGAACCATTTTTTGGGAGTCCATGTTTGTAATGTCTTTGCTGTAAGCAGAAAATATACCAAATATGGGAATATAACTTGTGCAAATAGCCAGAGAGTAAGTAGTGTGTCAGAGGCTGGCACTAAAGGAAAAGTTCCATGCTAGATATGATCTCCTCATCAGGGGAGGGGCCCCAGGAGATTGGAATCTTGAGGAGCAGAGGGTTCCCTTGTGAAGAGCAGTTGGTCTCTCAGTTTGGAGAAGCTGGAGAGAGAAGGTTGAATAAGACCTTTTCCTGAGGGTTACTCACTTTTTCCTGCTTGTGCCTGGAAATCCTTCACCCCAACATTTCCCAACTGAAGAGACTCAGTGAAGAGAAACTTGAGAAAGATATTTGGAGTCTCTGTCAGACTTTACCTCAGCTCCTGGGGCCCTGGGTCTGAACTGTGGCCAGGGGACAAAACCCAGCATCAGCCAACCTGACTATCTCTCAGGGGACTTAGGTTACCAAGATTTGAGTTCCCTTCAAACTCAAGGAGGGAGGAAAAATGTTTAGATAGAGTCAGGGACCCCCTTTTCCCCCAGTTTCATTTCCCATTTCTTTCCCTGCCAGTTATTCCTTTGTAGTACCCTGATTGAGTTAATTGACATTAAAGTAGTTATCTTTTCCCCAAGCTGTGAATCAAGTGTGAGTGAACAGATCAAAGGGAGAGTCATCTTCCTAAGAAGAAACCCTTCGATCTCTAGTAGTGGAGAGGGGACAAGAAAGAGCAAATCTGGGAGAGCAGCTATAGCTAAGGGGGGAAGGCAGACGGGGGAAAACATCTTCAAATCCCCTCTCCTCTCTCTGAGCCAACCCGAAACATCAGCTGTCCTATCCTAGATCCTGTTCCCTTTATCAAATATTTTTCTCCATTATAGTAGATGGAGTATCACATTTGAATAAAAAGTAAAAGGCCAGTTTAATTGCAGTGTAGAGTGGGGAAGAGGTTAGTATATAATAAGGTTTATTTTGGATATATGATTGGAAAATTTTTGACAGTTAATCAGAAGACTTTGATTCTGGAGGCAAGAGTAAATGATTGGAGTTTAATGAAAATCCATATTGTCTGACTCAGAGTCTATTCCTTTTTCCTAAGGATATAGTTAAAAATCCTGTACATTTTTAGTTCCAAAAGTAGATATGGCTTATTACATTGTAGAGAAATTTAAATGGAATCCAGTGTTCATGGCCACTGATTAGCCTAAATAATCCATAAAATTTAAACTTTCCAAAGTTAATATATAAATATATATGTATATATAACAAAAAAAGCACTTGCTTATAACAATTAATAATAATAAGAAAAGGAATTTGGCTTGACTTGAACAAGTTATATTTTTCTTTGATATTTTATTGGCTATAATGATAATTTTCAGGTATTTATTATAATTTTTTATGTTTCACATAAAGAGAAAAGGTGGCATGGATACATATCTAGACTCTGCCTTGTCTCATGCTATAGCGTTATTCATTGCCTGTGTATTTGGGCCTCCTTGCTAGGATGCTTTTTGGCTTTCTTTCTGAGGCATAAAAGGAAAGAGAAATGAGGACCCTTAAAATATGATGAACTATTCACTTCCCTTCATTGGGTTTGTTTGTAGGAAAACAGTGGGGAAGGCTGATGGGGAGTGGGTAGATGAGGGTGCAGGTTAGAAGGAATGATGCTAAGGAAATGGCCTGGCAGATCTCTCCCTCTGTAGGGATGCTGCCTCCCACTAAAGAAATTGGCTGCTTCTCCAGAGCATATGGAGTGTTCTGGGGAAGGGAAGAATATGAAATGAAAAGTTGGAAACTAATACTGGTTGTCACAACTGATGAATATAGCTTTAAACGAAAATTATTTTGTATATACAGCAGTGTTCTCTTGGTGCACTGCCTCTATAGTCCTCCTGCTTTGTCCAACACACTCACCAGTAAAAAGCTGCATCAACTAACAGAGGAGAAAGTGTTATATTACTTAGTCAGTGGCATATTTCCCTACATATAAGATTCTTATGTCACCCACAATTGCCGTATTTCCCACAGTAGTTATTATAACAGCTCTAGTAAAGCCAGCAGTATAAGTTGTTCAGTCAGGGAATTGGCTTGGGAAATAAATGATATATTTAGCATTCTTGGTGGTGATATTGTATTCTGTGTGTGGGGGGGGGGTAGAGGGTTAGTATTTCCCTAATGAATAGGAAAAACATTAGAAACTATAATTTCCTAAGTTCTCAGCTTTGGATCATTTGGATAACTTACTTGAATGAAAGCCTGGAGTGAAGGCAGTATTAAGGAGAAGAAGGTTATTTGTAGCAGAGAGGTCAAGAAAAATGAGGACTGAGAAAAAACCTCTGATTTAGGAAAATAAAAGAAAATTGGCGACTTAGGAAAGAGTTTCAGTTCAATGATAAGGTTGTAAGACATACTACATAAAATTAAGATAAGAGTAATGGAATGGAGGACTTTATTGGCATCTAAATGATCTTTCCAGGGGGAGGAGCCACAAAAAGGAAGAGAAATACTGGATGAAAGTAGGCAGAAAAGGATATATGAAATGAGAGATTTTTGAGGATGTGGAGATGGATATATTTGTAGCAGCAAGAAATCAGAAACTAGACAGATGAAAAGGATGATTTCACCTATAATGAAGAGGAAATTAAGGTAATTATTAAGGACTATTTTTTTTCAAATTGTGTGGCAATAAATATGACAATCTAGGTGAAATGGGTGAATATTTACAAAAATATAAATTGCATAGATTCACAAAAGAGGAAATAGAATACTTAAATAATAACTCATCTTAGAAAAAGAAATTGAACAAGACATAAAGGAACTCCCTAAGAAAAAAATCCCCAGGGCCAGATGGATTCACAAGTGAATTCTATCAAACATTTAAAGAAAAACCAATTCCAATACTCCACAAACCATTTGACAAAATAAGCAAAGGTGTTTTACCAAATTCTTTTTATGACACAAATATGGTAGTGATTCCCAAGTCAGGAAGACCAAAAACAAAAGGAAAACTATAAACCAATCTTCTTAATGAACATAGATGCAAAAATCTTTAATACGATACTGGCAAAAAGACTATAGCAAGTTATGTAGGCTATTCACTATGACCAAGTGGGATTTTTTACCAAGAATAGTATTATGAAAACCATCCACATAATTGACCATGTCAAGAATCAAACCAACAGAGATCACATGATAATCTCAATTGATGTAGAAAAAGTCTTTGTCAGAACACAACACCCATTCCTATTGAAAACACTATAAAGTATAGGAATAGAAGCACCATTACTCAAAATAATAAATAGTGTATATTTAATACCATCAGCAAGTATCACCTGCCTATGGGACAAGTTATAAGCCTTCCCTATAATATCAACAGTGAAGCCATGATGACCATTATCACTTCTATTATTTAATATTGTACTAGAAATGTTAGCAGTAGAAATTAGAGAAGAAAAAGAAATTGAAAGAATTAAAGTAAGCAATTAAGAAACTAAATTATCACTTTTTGCAGATGATATGAGGGTACACTTAAAGAATCCTAGAAAATCAACTAAAAGGCTAGTGGAAATAATTAACAATTTTAGCAAAGTTACAAGGTACAAGATAAACCCACATGACTCATTACCATTTATATATATTTACAACAAAATTCAGTAGTAGGTGTTAGAAAGAGAAACTCCATTTAAAATCATTCTAAATAATATAAAATATTTAGGAATCTATCTGCCAAGGCAACCATAGAAATTATATGGATACAACTACAAAATAACTTTTCATACAATTGAAACTGGATCTAAATGATTGGAAAAACATTAATTGCTCATGGGTAAGATAAGGTAATATAATAAAAATGATAATCTTACCCAAATTAATCCACTTGTTTAGTGCCATACCTATCAAACTACCAAAACGCTATTTTTATGGAATTAGAAAAAATTATAACAAAGTTCATCTGGAAGACCAAAAGATCAAGAATATTAAGGGCACTAATGAAAAAAAATGTGAAAGATAGAGGCCCAGCAGGACCAGATGTTAAACTGTATTATAAAACAGTGGTCCTCCAAACAATATGGTACTGGCTAAGAGACAGAAGGGTGCATCAGTGGAAGAGATTTGTGATAAATGACCTCAGCAAGACAGTCTATGATAAACTCAAAGTTCCCAATTTTTGGGCAAAGAACTCACTATTTGACAAAACTTCTGGGAAAATTGGAAAACAGTATGGGAAAAATTAGATTTAGATCAACATCTTATACCCTATACCAAGATAAATTCAAAATAGGAAAATGACGTCAGTATATAAAGAATGAAATCATAAATAAGTTAGGTGAACACAAATTAGTATACCTGTCAGATATGTGGGAAAGGAAGGAATTTAAAGTCAAGCAAATAATAGAGAACATTGCAAAATGTGAAATGAATGACTTTGATTTATACAATTAAAAAAGTTTTGTGCAAACAAAGCCAATGCTACTAAAATTAGAAATAAAGGAACAAACTGAGAAAAAAATTCATAACAACTCTCTGACAAAAGTTTATTTTCCCAAATACATAAGGAACTATGTCAATTTTACAAAAAAATCAAGCACTTCCCCAATTGACAAATCATCAAGGGATATGAATAGGCAGTTATCAGATGAATAAATCAAAATTATCAGTATCACATGAAAAAGTATTTTAAATCCCTCCTGATTAGAGAAATACAAATGAAAACAATGCTGTTACCACCTCACATCTAGCAGACTGGCCATTATAACAGCAAAGGACAATAATAAATGTTGGAGGGAATGTGGCAAAATTGGGACACTAAAACATTGCTCGTGAAGTTGTAAATTGATCTAACCATTCTGGAGGGCAATTTAGAACCATCAACAAAGGGCTTGAAAAAATGCTTGCCCTTTGATCTAGTCATACAAATGCTGGGTTTGTACCCTAAAAGATAATAAGGAAAAATATTTGTACAAAATGTTTATAGTCATTCTCTTTATGGTGGCAAAAAAATGGAAAATTAGGGTATTTCTCTTGATTGGGGAAATGCTGAACAAATTGTGGCATCTGATGGTGATGGAGTACTATTGTGCTGAAAGGAATGATGAACTGGAAAGACCTCCAGGAATTGATGCCTAGTGAAAGGAGCAGCACCAATAGAAAATTGCACACAGCAACTGATACATTGTAGCACAATCAAATGTAATAGACTTTTCTACTAGCAGCAATGCAATGATCCTGGACAATCCAGAGCAATTTATGAGGGAAAAGGCCCCGTGCACATCTGGAGAAAGAACTGTGGGAGTAGAAGAAAAACGTATGATTGATCACAGGGTTAAATGTTTATATAATTGGGGTTTTGGTGTTAAAAGATAACTCTATTGAAAATACGAATAATACGGAAGTAGGTTTTGAACAATGATACATGTATAACCTAGTGGAATTGCTTGTCAGCTTTGAGAGGAGGGGAAGGAAAGAAGGGTGGGAAAAATCATGAATCATGTAACAATGGAGAAATATTATTAATTAATTAATTAATTTATTTTTAATAGAAGCGTGCAAATTTAATGAAAAACTACTCATAAACAACCCAAAAAGTCAAATTGTTTAATACCTATATAGGAAGATATCACCTGAGAATTATATCATTGCCCATATAATTTGAAGGGTTTTATAGATGGAAGACTCAAGATCTATGGAAATGCAAATGAATGAGCCAAAGTGGTAGGGGGATAAACCAGGAGAAGGTAAGGTGAATAAATATTTCATAAGAAGGAAGAATGAGTGGAGGAACTGCCATGTAAAAGGCCAAGAGACTTTGGAGGGCTAGTAGTACTACAGCCATACTCTCATTATATCTGGGATAAAGAGAGAACAATATACCAAATTAGAAGGGTAAATTTTTCTTAATGTACAGAGAAGTAGGAAGGAAGGGGGTAGGGAAAAACTCTTAAGGGAAGGCAGGGGATGGATTTATTTTTTATTTTTGTAAACAATGTGGAATTTGTGGTTTTCCACATAATTTTTATTTTATTTTTTAATTTAATTTTAATTATTTTAGTCAATTTAGAACATTATCCCTTGGTTACAAGAATCATATGCTTTCTTTCCCTTCCATCCTGCCACCTTTCCCGTAGCTGAAGTGCAATTCCACTGGGTATTACATTTGTCCTTGATCAGAACCTATTTCCATGTTGTTGATGTTTTCACTAAGATGTTCATTTAGAGTCTATATCCCCAATCATATCCCCTCGGCCTATGTAATCAAGCAGTTGTTTTTCTTCTGTGTTTCTACTCCCACAGTTTTTCCTCTGAATGTGGATAGTGTTCTTTCTTGAAGAGAGGATGGATTTTTAGGACTGAACTCATATCAAGAAGTAAGAGAGTACAGTTGTGGGGATACAGAAGGGATTTTTGTAAAGGTGGATAAAATTAAAATTAGAAAGTAAGAGAGATGGGACAAGAGAGGGTCCTTTGGAAATGTAGACTAACTTACAATTAAGAGGGCAAAGGGAGAGGAAAGGGAGGATTTTGGGGTGGGGTATGAATTGGAGAGATACTAGTCAAAGGAAATTGGACATCTGAGGTGGAATATAGTGTAAAGAAAGGAAGAGAGGGATAAACAGTGAAGAGATATAGAGTAGTTGGAAATATAAAGTTAGTAACTATGACATTGAGAATAGTGGGATGAATTCATCCATGGGAAGAAAATGAATAGCAGAAAGAATAAAAAAGAAGGACCTGACAATGTCTTGTTCACAAGAAACACACTGAAAATGAGAGGCACACATAGAGTGAAGGTGAAGGGTAGGAGCAGAATATACTATGCTTCAGTTGATCCAGAGAAGGCAGGGGTAGCAACCATGATCTCTGACACTACTGGGGGTAAGGTGGATAGAACTGAAAGGGATGAATAAAGTAATATTTATTATCTTGGGGGTGGAGAAGCTACTATGGATAATGAAGCATTGTCAATATTGGAAGTATCTGAACCAAGGGTTAGAGCATCCAGATTTTTAAAAGAAAAACTAAATAAGATACAGATGGAAATAAGCAACAAAATGATAATAGTGGAGGTCTTTGATTTTCCCCTCACAGAATTAGAGAAATCTAACAAAAAAATAAGTAGGAAAGAAGTTAAGGAGATGAATATAACCTTATTTAAGTTAAATAAGATGTATATCTGGAGAGCTACCACACACCTGCCTGATGTTTATAGTAGATAAGGGCAGCGCATACCCATAATTCAAACATAGTTTCTGGTTGGACAATAATGGCTTAGAGAATATAAATACTCTGCAAAAGTCTTACCTAAGGACTCATCATAGTATGAAAAAAATTCTGCATTCCTGAAGGGTTGTTACATTGGAACAAAAGTTCCACTGGGTATGACCAAGCTAGAAAGATGTGGTTTTGGAGAGAGTATGATTCTGAAGATAAGTTGTCTCTGCTGCCCAAGGAGTAATTCAGCTGAATATGATCCTGGTAATGTATGTTAACTGAAAACCAGATAGATTAAATTGATCAAATTTGATCAAAATTGATCGAAAATAGAACAGGATGGAAATCAACATTAAAAGTTGTATAGCTATTCATGCTCATTGACATAGGGATCCCATTACTAGGATCAAGCCCTAAAGGCAATATCACGAAGATAAAAATCTATATATGTATGAAAATATTCATGGAAACTTGGTATATAATGACACAATAAATCAGAAGAACACAGATCAATGAATGGGATAAAAGACTGAAACAGACTGTGATATGTGAATATAATATATTCATAATAATATATTCATATTTTTCATTCATATTCATAATAATATAATGTGTTATGATATAAGAAATAACACATATTGGAAATAAAAAGGAATAAGAGAAATATATTGAGATAGAAAGAGAAAATAAAGATAAAAATGATACATAATATGATCATATTACAAAAATAACTGCTACAATACCAAGAGGAAAGGTTTCCAAGTAAAATGAATCCAAAGGAAATTCAAAACCAGAGGATATTTATATTAGCATTGTAAAAATAGACTTGAACTCTGGACTTTAATCCCCACAAACCGTTGCTCCACTTCCCCAAAATGCTTTGCAATCTCACGGAATTCTGAGGGGGGCCGAGATCGAGAAGGGATTTAAGCTGATTGCAAAGGCTTTTCTCTTTTTTTTTTTGGTCTTCTGTTTTGGGGCAGACGTGGCTCTTTCCATAATGTAGATGAGGTCTTGTCTAGGCCTCTCTGGCCTAGGCACGTTTTCCTTATCCTGTATTTTCTTTATTCCTTAATCTTCAATAAACCTCTAAAAATATAATACTCCTTGCAGAGAGAAAATAATTTCTACTTGCCTCAGTCTCCCCTAAATTTTAATCATTACAGCATGAATATATAATTCAAATGTTTTTCAACATACTGAAAAATATAGTTTGTGCTTTTGTACATAATAATTTTTGTGTACTTGTTTAGTTAATTGTTTGCTTTTTTGTGGATATATATATACATTTATCTCTAGGCTTTTTGTTGTTTAGGCAAAATTCAGATTAAATGGAAATATTTGGGGGAAGAAGCAAGGAGAGTAAATTACAATGTCAATATATAGATAAAGATGTGTTTGTATATATACATTGTATATTTTATACATGTATACATAATATATACATATATGTGTACAGGATACATGTGTTCAGTGGATAGAGTATAGTCTTCCAGACTCATCTTGCTGAGTTCAAATCTGACCTTAGACACTCTCTGTGTGATTCTAGCCAAGTCACTTAACATTATTTGTTTCAGTTTCCTATCTGTAAAATAATATGGAGAAGAAAATGACAAACCGCTCTAGTATCTTTGCCAAGAAAATCTCAAAAGGGAATCATGAAGCATTGGGCATGACCAAAACAAACAAAGCATTTTGTATTTGAGGAATCCTGGCCAAGTTTTCATAGGAACAACAACAGTAGATCTCACACTCATAGCACATACACTTGCTGGAGAAGACAACATTGTCTGGTTCTGTCTAACTTCAGTTAACAAGCTTTCATTAAGCACCTAAATTAAGTGCCAAGCACTGCTATAGGCTGGGATTAAAGATCTGTACAATGGTCTTTGAGATAATTATCTTTCATACTTACTAGAAGTAGGGGTTTCATTAAATTCCTGAAGGGCATTCATACTTTTTTGCCTTTCTAATGTCTATATTTAGTGTAATATCTGGCACATAGTAGGGACTGACAAATGCTTGCTGACCAACTAAGGAGAAATCCTGATTATATTATCCTTGGAGAAGACTTTGTTTCTCTTGCAGAAAAGTTTGACTTTGAATAATATCCATTCTTCTCCCCACAGGTAAAATTCGTGTTCAGGAAGCCATTGGCAAATCATAAATGATGTGTGGATTTCAGGGAACTCTGGAAACTCTCTTTTATTCTTATTCTCTGTGAATAGGAAGAAGCAGCTTTACATTGAAAGTGAGATAAAGCTTTGAAATTCCCATTTCACTGACTATCATGCAAAAGACTGATAGAAGGATTGGTTCTCTTTTCTCAATTTCTCCTCTTTCACTAATTCTGTCTCTAGTGATGCAAGTTCTGAAAATCTGGGAATCTGAATACACCTCCAAGAAGAATCTTAATTTAAACCATTTCCATGATTTCTTCCAGCAGAGATAGATATGCGTATTGCATCTGAAGGCTTAGTTCTCTTGTTTGTGATCTTAGATGCACTTCCTTAATTCTCCCAGATTTGCCAGACTCTAAAGACCATGCAGACCCCTTCCATCTACTTTCCTCAAAGTTTACAGATCATGGATACCATAATTAATCTAACAAATGATTTGGAGAAGAATTCAGGCATTTCTATGCAGTTTTATGGATTTCTTTTCCAAAATATTCAACAGTCTGGACACTGAAGCTTGTCCCCATTGGACTAGTAAAATACCAGTTATGCACTAATGCTTCTCATCTCTAAATAAAAGGATTATAATGAGGTCCTCTCTATAATAGATATTTCAATATCTGACTCAGATATATTTCAGTTGCTGGAATAAATAAGCCAGTGAGGATAGTCTCAGCACTCAAAATTTAATCAGAATGGAGATTCTCTTGGGTGATATGCATCACTTAAGCCACTTCTCTCTCCAGACATTTTCCAAACACTTAAGGAAGAACTGCAGAGCACAACAGTTTTCCTTCAAGGCATATTTAAAGGCTTAGATTCTTTTTTAAATATTGTTTTCTCTCTGCCTAGTGTTAGATAAAGCAAACATATATATATATATATATATATATATATCATCATACTTCAGTTATCAGTTCTGATGAATAGGCCTCAAGCCTGGGAATATTAATTTAATATATTATCAAATTTGAGATACAAATAATTAAAGTGAACTTATTTCATAGCACATCATGATTCAGTCATTTAATATATAGTTCTTTATAAAAAACCTCTGAGAATCTAGAAGTGATACTAAGTATCTATCAAGGCAGAAGAGTGGTAAGGGTTAAACAGTGGGGGTCAAGTGACTGACTGGCCCAGGGTCACATGGGCAGTGTCTGAAAAAAAGATTTGAACCCAGGACTTCCCATCTCTAGGCCTGATTCTCTTTCCACTGAAACATCTAGCTGCACTTGATGAATAGTACTATATAAAACATTTAAAAATGCTGTGAACAAGGTCCTGAGTTGCACATAGATCACTCTCAAATGGGATTAGACATAATTACTGCACATTGCTGAGCAGTAATCCAAGCTCCCATAGTTTAGAAATGTGGTAAAGTGATTTGCCTAAGGTCATATAGTTATATCTGAAGTAATAATAATAAGCATTTAAATGATAATAAAGTTTGCAAAGCATTTTGCATAATTTTCTTATTTTATACTCACAACAATGCTGTAAAGTAGATACTATTATTACCCCCATTTAAAAGATGAAAAACATGCATTTATTAAATGCTTACTATGTGCCAGGCAGCATCCCAAGTGCTTTACAAATACTAACTCATTTATCTTTACAACAATCCCGTCAGTCAGCTTCATTCTCCTCATTTTACTGTTGAGGAAACTGGGTCAGGAAGGTTAAGTGACTTGCCAAGAATCACACAGCTAATCAGTATCTGAGGTTGGATTTGAACTCAAGTCTTCCAGACTACAGATCTAACCGTCTATCCACTGTGCCATGTCTTCCTTGCTCCAAGTCCAGCTTTATGTATTTTTATTGCTATGGATTTTATATATCTTTCCAGATTTAGTCATTTACCTACTATTTCCCCAAAACTTCTAAAAACGTAAATTGATATAAAACCATACAACATAAAAATAACATGGATTCTGACCTCAGAGTCCAAAAGTCCTCCATTCCAGTCTGATCTAGGTCATCAAACCTCACAATATTTTAGGCAACTTTTGAAGATTCTAAATTTCAAAGAAGCTGCCACACTTCACTGATAGAAGGAGTTTCCTAATCTGGAAGTTCTCTGTATAACAAAAATCACAGCTCTAATCCCTCTCCCTTAAATAAACTGCATGTAATAAAAAAATCTAGAAATTATAGAAATGTGTTTACATGCTCTAAAATTGACAAACTAAATCAGACCCGTGAGAGAGATCATTTAAGTATTATTGTCCTCATTGGGAAGAAAATGTTGCTTAGAGGCAGGAAGCAACTTGCCCATGGTCCCACTATGAGGACAAGCAGCCAAATCCAAGACTCCTGAGTTTAAGTCTAATGTGGCTTTTTAAAAAAATGTTTTTATTATAGTAGATTTCCTTCCTAATCTATGCCTCTCATTTAACCTTGCTTGGCTTCCTCTTCAATTTCTGCTTTTGTCTAGCAGTGACTTAGGAAAATAGTAAAGAGAAAGTCCTCTGATATTAGGCAAGAGTTCATTGGAACTTGTGAAGAAGTGGACATTGCTGAATATTTGTATTCATACATTTGTGGGGGATACATGTAATGGGAGGCAGCATGATCTAAGGCAAGAGATCTGGGAGATCTTGGATTCATGAAAAGTCAGTTCTGCATCAGAAACATACTGGTTGCTTGTCCCTAGGTAAATTGCTTAACATGCAATTGCCTGGGGCACCTTTTTGAATATAAATGGTGGAGAAGGTGTTCATATGCATAATAGAGGGAATTGTTCCTTGGGATCTCACTATATCACTAAAATCTTTGGATAGGTAAAAAAAAACCACAATATGGTGTGTGTGTGTTAAATTTAACTGACAGACATAAATATAAATATTTAAAAAATCAAAAAATGAAAAAGGCTTCTCTATCAGCTCTTGTTGCCTTGCTACCCTCTTCTTGGCTTCTGAGGATTCCCACTGGAGAATGTGAAGACCTGCTTTCAGAGATCTTTAACAGGTTTGAATTAGCAGGCTTGATGGCTGGAATTCTGTCATTCTTTTGGATGATGCCAGTCCTACTCTACATTCCTCTTCCAAAAAACATTAAATTTACAAATAAAAATAACTAGCACTTTTTATATAATAGAATAAAAATAACAAATAAGCATAGCCAAGTTATTGGCAAGCAGAGAATGACAACAGCTTTGCCTGGCAATGAGAGGATTAAGCATGTAATCATCTTCGCATTAATGGCTTCTATTTTTCTTATGGGAGGTACCCCCAGGAGGAGATAGTGCTCTTTGTGTGTGTGTGTGTGTGTGTGTGTGTGTGTGTGTGTGTGTGTGTGTGTGTGTGAGTGTGTGTGTGTGTGTGAAAGAGAGAGAGAGAGAGAGAGAGAGAGAGAGAGAGAGAGAGAGAGAAAGAGAGAGAGAGATGGAAAAAGATTTCTTGTTTTAAACAACATTGAATTTTTGCTTCTTTCAGATAAATCAGGATCTCATTTAAATTTTCTTGAGATTGTTTACCTCATTTTCTAACTTACTCATAGATAAAATACCAGAACCTCTGACTTCCATTATAACCTGAACTAATATGAACATATCTAAACAAAACCAGACTTGCAGGTCCAAGATGAAAATAATTTTAAAAAGAATTGTGAGCATATTTTAAATGGCTCCAATTGTCTCCCCTGTCCCCTCACATGTTTAATTAAATTCAGTACATATGCAGATACTTAGACCATAAAATTAATTTTCATCCATCCCAGTGTCACATCTTCTTTCCTATATCATAGTAATCTAAATCTTTCCCCTTACTCACTTTTCAAAGTAACATTTAGAAGTTACTGTCATAGCAGACAAGAAACTGAGACAGTGGAACTCCCATGGCAAGAAAGCAAGGGAAGAAAGGTAAGAGGTGCCATGATTTAAACACTAAATCATAAACATAGGTGTTAATCACTCATACTTAAACCTCTAGCAGGGAATAAAGGCTTCCATTATAAAAAAAAATTTGCATTATTAAAAAAAAATTAGCCTTAGACACTACCTAATCTTTTTTTTACAGGAGCTGTTTTAAAAATAATAAAGTAGGCACTTTTGATGGAGAAAACTGAAGTGTACAGGGTAAAATGGCCAAGGGGTTGGACCTGATTAAAAAGACTCTTCAGGAAGGACCTGACATCAGCACCCAATTAGTTCAGGTTCAATGTTGAGTGGAAGGAAGCATTGGCAAATCACTGAACAGTTAATAAAAGGATTCATTGTGATTCAGATAAGTACAATTCTTCATGACCCCATTTTGGGCTTTCTTGGCAGAGATACTGGAGTGATTTGTCATTTCCTTCTCCAGCTCATTTTATAGAGGAGGAAAAAACTGAGGCAAAAACGGGTTAAGTGAATGTCCCAGGGTCACACAGCTAGTAATATTCAATGCTAGATTTGAACTTGAGAAGATGAGTATTCTTAGCTCTATCCATTTAGCTTCTATAGACCCAGCCCTGCCTTGTTACCATATGAAGACTGAGGAGTGGCATCCTGATTTGGTGGCCTGCAAACTCCATGGAGTTGGGATTTTAAAGAACCTAAAAGATCAGGAAGCTGCCTATAGCCAGGGGTTACCAGGAAGTTGCCTTTAAGGGAGGTATGGATCAATCAGGCCCCAGAGACAGTTTTGTTGCCTTTTGGAGGAAAACTAATCTATATTGGATTTCTATACCAAGGAACCATGGAAAACTCTGCTAGATGATAGTCATATCACTGTAGATAAGGATGAGCAGGTGTACAGTTGCACCCTGGGGTTTTGCAGGTGCTTGTTCCACCTGAGGAACCCTCCAAATGTCTAAGAAAACCTGGAAAAATGACCGCTATAGGAAGTGACACTTTTTCTTGAAAAGGGATCCATGAAACATGACTTTGAGATGAATACTGATTTGAGCACTAGATTAGCAATATTAAAGCTTGCTGTTTAGGTTAATTTAAGTTTTATCATGAGCCAGGGTATATTTGAAGTGGGTCACTTCATAGAGCAAGTCCATTAAGTGACATAAACTCTAAGATTAAGTCTATTATTAGCCTGAGTGAGTAATTTCATATATTTGAGACTCAGTTTCCTTATCCATAAAGTCATGAAATAACACCAGAAAAGAATAATAATTCATAAGGATTGATTTTGTACACAAATCCTTATGAATTATTATTCTTTTTGTGTGTTAAAGGCACCCTATAAATTATATATATATTTTAAAAATTGCCTTTTCTGCTAGTTACAAAAGGGCCTAACAACCTTCCTTCCTTCTCCCAAGCAATAATTTAATAAAATACACACACATACACAGACCTTATACAAAATCACAAGAATATTATGAACCTCTAAGTTAACTTGTTTCAACTAATAGCCCTTAGAACTGAAACTTACGAAAATTCACAGAAAAACCGCTCTTATAACCCAGACCCCAGACCAAAAAGGAAAGGGGAATAAAACCACCAAAGGGATGGCTCACATGGCCCAAAATCAAGCCTCCAGGAAGAAAGGGAAAAAAGTGACTATTGAAAACTTTTATGGTGGAAGTACCCAAGGAAAAGAGGAGAATGAGGAGGAAATCCAAAAAAATTCAGAACACGCCTCCCAAAATGGAAACTATCAACAAGCTCTGGAAGATCTCAAACTGGAACTTATCCAAAAGATGGAAACCTTCTGGAAAGAAAAATGGGAGAAAGAGATCAGCTGTCTGACAGATAAGACTGCTCAATTGGAAAAAGAACTCGAAGCATCCAATAGAAGGGCAGACAAGGCTGAAAAGCAAAACCAGTCCCTAATGACCAGAATTAAGCACCTCGAAGAAAGTGAGATGATAAAACAGCAAGAATCAATAAAGCAAACCCAAATAATTAATGAATTGGAAGAAAACATAAAATATCTCACTGAGAAGGTCACGGACCTGGAGAACAGAGGAAGACGAGAAAATCTCCGTATCATGGGTCTCCCAGAAAAACCAGAGGTAAACAACAAATTGGATATTATTCTAGAGGAGATTATAAAAGAAAATTGCCCCCACGTTCTGGAGCAAGGGGGCAAAATAGAAATAGAAAGGATTCATAGAACACCTTCTATACTAAATCCCCAAAAGACAACGCCTAGGAATGTAATTGCCAAATTCAAGAGCTTCCAAGTAAAGGAGAAAATCCTACAAGAAGCCAAGAAGAAGAGCTTCAGATATAAGGGGGCCCCCATAAGGATCACACACCACTTAGCGGCTAATACACTAAGAGACCGCAAAGCATGGAACACGATATTTAGAAAGGCAAGAGAACTGGGTCTCCAACCAAGAATCAACTACCCAGCAAAACTGACTATATACTTCCAGGGGAAAGTATGGGCATTCAACAAAATAGAAGATTTCCAAGCATTTGCTAAGAAAAGACCAGAGCTCTGTGGAAAGTTCGATATCCAAGCACAGAAAGCAAGAGAAACATGAAAAGGTAAATATGAAAGAAAGGGAAAAGGAGATAAATCTTATCTTTCTCTTTAAGTCAAACTCTCTTCTATAAGGACTACATTTACATCAAATTATATATATTAATATGTGGGGAAAATGTTTTGTGTAACTCTCATAAATTGTATCATCATAAGAGTAGTTAGAAGAAACATGCATAGGGAAAGATTGGGGAATTAAGAAGATTTGGGGAAAGTTGGGGCAAAAAAAGGAAAAGGGAGGGGGGAACCGTGATAATACTAAGATTAACTTCAAGAAATAGGGGAGGAATCAATAGAATAAACTTTCCCATATAAAGATACACATGGGAAGGGGAGGGGAAGAACTCTCATATGAGAAGGAGAGGAAGAGAGCGTGAAGTGGAATTACTTAAACCTTACTCTCAGTGAAATCAAATCTGAGAGGGAAGAACATCTAGATCCAGTGGGATCCTGAATTCTATCTTATCCATTAGGGCAAGAAAGAAAGGAAAATTAAGGAGGGGGAGGGGGGAGGGAGTACAAAAAGGGAGGGAAGGAGAGGGGGGAGGGGAAGGGAGCATAAAAAGGGAGGGGCTAGAAAGGGAAGCATCTCAAGGGAGGGGACTAGGGGGACTGACCTAAAGTAAATCACTGGTTCAAAAGGAGAAAGCTAAAGAAGAAAGGTCAGAACTAGGGGAAGATATCAAAATGCCAGCGAATCCACAAATAACAATCATAACTTTGAACGTGAATGGGATGAACTCACCCATAAAACGCAGACAAATAGCAGACTGGATTAGAACCCAAAACCCTACCATATGTTGTCTTCAAGAAACACATATGAGACGGGTTGACACTCACAAGGTTAGAATTAAAGGTTGGAGTAAGACCTTTTGGGCCTCAACCGATAGAAAGAAGGCAGGAGTTGCAATCATGATATCTGACAAAGCCAAAGTACAAATAGACCTGATCAAAAGGGACAGGGAAGGTAAATATATTCTGCTAAAAGGAAGTATAGACAATGAGGAAATATCACTAATCAACATGTATGCACCAAATGGTATAGCATCCAAATTTTTAATAGAGAAACTAGGAGAATTGAAGGAGGAAATAGACAGTAAAACCATATTAGTGGGAGACTTGAACCAACCACTATCAAATTTAGATAAATCAAATCAAAAAATAAATAAGAAAGAGGTAAAAGAGGTGAATGAAATCTTAGAAAAATTAGAATTAATAGACATATGGAGAAAAATAAATAGGGACAAAAAAGAATACACCTTCTTTTCAGCACCACATGCCACATTCACAAAAATAGATCATACACTAGGTCATAGAAACATGGCACTTAAATGCAGAAAAGCAGAAATATTAACTGCAGCCTTTTCAGATCACAAGGCAATTAAAATATTGATCGGCAAGGGTACATGGAGACCCAAATCAAAAATTAACTGGAAATTAAATAACATGATACTCCAAAATCGGATAGTTAGAGAAGAAATCATAGAAACAATTAACAATTTCGTTGAAGAAAATGACAACGGCGAAACATCCTTTCAAACCTTATGGGATGCAGCCAAGGCAGTACTTAGAGGAAAATTCATATCCCTGAGTGCATATATTAACAAATTAGGGAGGACAGAGACCAAGGAATTGGAAATGCAAATCAAAAAACTTGAGAATGAACAAATTAAAAACCCCCAGAAGAAAACCATACTAGAGATCCTAAAAATTAAGGGAGAAATTAATAAAATAGAAAGTGACAGAATTATTGAGCTAATAAACAAGACTAGAAGCTGGTACTTTGAAAAAACAGACAAAATAGACAAAGTACTGGTTAATTTAATTAAAAAAAGGAAAGAAGAAAGGCAAATTAATAGCATCAAGGATGAAAAGGGGGATCTCACCTCCAATGAAGAGGAAATTAAGGCAATCATTAAAAACTACTTTGCCCAACTATATGGCAATAAATATACCAACCTAGGTGATATGGATGAATATTTACAAAAATATAAATTGCCTAGACTAACAGAAGAAGAAATAGTTTTCTTAAATAATCCCATATCAGAAATTGAAATCCATCAAGCCATCAAAGAACTGCCTAAGAAAAAATCCCCAGGGCCTGATGGATTCACCAGTGAATTCTATCAAACATTCAGAGAACAGTTAACCCCAATACTATACAAACTATTTGACATAATAAGCAAAGAGGGAGTCCTACCAAACTCCTTTTATGACACAAGCATGGTACTAATTCCAAAGCCAGGCAGGCCAAAAACAGAGAAAGAAAACTATAGGCCAATCTCTCTAATGAACATAGATGCAAAAATCTTAAATAGGATACTAGCAAAAAGACTCCAGCAAGTGATTAGAAGGGTCATCCACCATGATCAAGTAGGATTCATACCAGGGATGCAGGGCTGGTTCAACATTAGGAAAACTATCCACATAATTGACCACATCAACAAGCAAACCAACAAGAACCACATGATTATCTCAATAGATGCAGAAAAAGCCTTTGATAAAATACAACACCCATTCCTACTAAAAACACTAGAAAGCATAGGAATAGAAGGGTCATTCCTAAAAATAATAAACAGTATATATCTAAAACCATCAGCTAATATCATCTGCAATGGGGATAAACTAAATCCATTCCCATTAAGATCAGGAGTGAAACAAGGATGCCCATTATCACCTCTATTATTTGACATTGTATTAGAAACACTAGCAGTAGCAATTAGAGAAGAAAAAGAAATTGAAGGCATCAAAATAGGCAAGGAGGAGACCAAATTATCACTCTTTGCAGATGACATGATGGTCTACTTAAAGAATCCTAGAGACTCAACCAAAAAGCTAATTGAAATAATCAACAACTTTATCAAAGTTGCAGGATACAAAATAAACCCACATAAGTCATCAGCATTTCTATATAATTCCAACACAGCTCAGCAGCAAGAACTAGAAAGAGAAATCCCATTCAAAATTACCCAAGACAAAATAAAATACTTAGGAATCTATCTCCCGAGACAAACACAGGATCTATATGAACACAACTACAAAACACTTTCCACACAACTAAAACTCGACTTGAACAATTGGAAGAACATTAACTGCTCATGGGTAGGACGAGCCAATATAATAAAAATGACCATCCTACCCAAACTCATCTATCTATTTAGTGCCATACCCATGGAACTTCCAAAAATTTTTTTTACTGATTTAGAAAAAACCATAACAAAGTTCATTTGGAAGAACAAAAGATCAAGGATATCCAGGGAATTAATGAAAAAAAATACAAAGGAAGGGGGTCTTGCAGTCCCAGATCTCAGACTATATTATAAAGCAGCGGTCATCAAAACAATTTGGTACTGGCTAAGAGACAGAAAGGAGGATCAGTGGAATAGACTGGGGGCAAGCAACCTCAGCAAGACAGTATATGACAAACCCAAAGATCCCAGCTTTTGGGACAAAAATCCACTATTTCATAAAAACTGTTGGGAAAATTGGAGGACAGTGTGGGAAAGATTAGGCTTAGATCAACACCTCACACCCTACACCAAGATAAATTCAAAATAGATGAATGACTTGAACATAAAGAAGGAAACTATAAGAAAATTAGGCGAACACAGAATAGTATACATGTCAGACCTTTGGGAAGGGAAATACTTCAAAACCAAGCAAGAATTAGAAAGAATTACAAAATGCAAAATAAATAATCTGGATTACATCAAATTAAAAAGTTTTTGTACAAACAAAACCAATGTAACCAAAATCAGAAGGGTAGCAACAAATTGGGAAACAATCTTCATAAAAACCTCTGACAAAGGTTTAATTACTAAAATTTATAAAGAACTAAATCAATTGTACAAAAAATCAAGCCATTCTCCAATTGACAAATGGGCAAGGGACATGAACAGGCAATTCTCAGCCAAAGAAATCAAAACTATTAATAAGCACATGAAAAAGTGCTCTATATCTCTTATAATCAGAGAGATGCAAATCAAAACAACTCTGAGGTATCATCTCACACCTAGCAGATTGGCTAACATGACAGCTATGCAAAGTAATGAATGCTGGAGGGGATGTGGCAAAGTGGGGACATTAATTCATTGCTGGTGGAGTTGTGAATTGATCCAACCATTCTGGAGGGCAATTTGGAACTATGTCCAAAGGGCGATAAAAGACTGTCTGCCTTTTGATCCAGCCATAGCACTGCTGGGCTTGTACCCCAAAGAGATAATGGACAAAAAGACTTGTACAAAAATATTCATAGCTGCGCTCTTTGTGGTGGCCAAAAATTGGAAAATGAGGGGATGCCCTTCATTTGGGGAATGGCTGAACAAATTGTGGTATATGTTGGTGATGGAATACTATTGTGCTAAAAGGAATAATAAAGTGGAGAAGTTCCATGGAGACTGGAACAACCTCCAGGAAGTAATCCAGAGGGAGAGGAGCAGAACCAGGAAAACATTATACACAGAGACTGATACATTGTGGTACAATCGAAGGTGATGGACTTCTCCATTAGTATCAATGCAATCCCTGAACAATCTGCAGGGATCTAAAAAAAAAAAATACTACCCACAAGCAGAGGATAAACTGTGGGAGTAAAAACACCGCTGAAAAGCAACTGTTTGACTACAGGGTTGGAGGAGATAAGACTGAGAAGAGACTCTAAATGAACACTATAATGCAAACTCCAACAACAGGGAAATGGGTTCGAGTCAAGAACACATGTGATAACCAGTAGAATCATGCGTCGGCTATGGGAGAGGGAAAGGCGGGGGGGGGGGGGGGGGGGAAGGGAGGGGAGGAAAAGAAAACGATCTTTGTTTCCAGTGAATAATGTATGAAAACGACCAAATAAAATAATATTAAAATTTAAAAAAAAAAGAAGGTTTTACTTCAAGCTTCATGTTGAGAATGTAGTGACTTGTGTAAAATGCAGTGGAATCACATGCCAGCTATGAGAGGGGGTTGGGAGGAGGGTAGGGAAAAAACAAGAATCTGGTAACCATGCAAAATATTCTAAATCAACTAATTAAATAAAATTCTCAAAATTAAAAAAAAAAAAAGAACTGAAACTTACCTTAGTGAACACCTAGGTAAACCCCTTCATTTTTAAGCAAGAAAGTCTAAATGCCATATTGAAAATCATCCAGGAAATCAAAAGCAGAGCCCAGGATTTAAACCCATGTCCTCTGACACTAAATCCAATGCTGTATCCATGACATTAGGGAATGTCACTGATCTCATTTCAGTGCTAAAGCCATGGGCATACTGGATGGACAGATTTCATTCGTTCATTTCATTCAGATGGGCAACATCAGCAATAGTAATATGTGTGCCTTTTCCTATGCACGTGACAAGAATCTCTGGGAAATAATATCCTCTTGTGTGTATGAGTTAATTTCCCTTGTAATTTAGTAGGTTGGTTCTGTTCTCTTTGTTTTAATTATCTTTTCTAATTTGAGGGGGGAAAATATCCAATAATGGAATGCTCAAAATTTCCAAAAAGGAAAGAGAACAAAATCTTCAAAGTAGTGGCCAAAAATATCACTTGACTTCCTAGGAAAGTTCTACAATTTAATTCTAGAAGATTAAAGATGTTGTTGGCAAACATCAAGAAAAGAAAGTGTTAATGACAAAAAGCCAACAGGATTTCATCAAGATCAGGTAATAATAACAGACTCACCTTATTTCTCCTTTTTGACAGGATTACTAAACTAGGAGAAGTAAGGGTTGGCAGATACCATCTGCCTAGATTTTAACAATGACCTTTAACAAAATAGTTCATACTATTTTTATGAAGAGAGAACTGATTTAGAATAATATTCCAATAATAGCTGCTAATAATAATGTCAATGTGGTTAGAGATCTCTAGAATACTCCATGTATCTTTTTCTCTGAGCTTTTTAACCTCTGTAATTGATGGCATATAAAATGTCAAAGATGATATTAAAAAAAAAGAAACCCTTACCCTTCATCTTAGAATCAATACTATTCAGCAGAACATTGTACACAGAGACAGATACACTATGGCACAATTCAATGTAATGGACTTCTCTATGATCAGTAATGCAACGATCCAGGACAATTCAGAGGAGCTTATGAGAAAGAACACTATCCACATCCAGAGAAAGAAATGTGGGAGCAGAAATACAGAAGAAAAACATAGGATCAATCATGTGATTTGGTGGGGATATGATTTGGGTTTTATGTTAAATGATCACTCTACCGCAAATATTAATAATATGGAAATAAGTTTTGAACAATGATACATGTATAATCCAGTGGAATTGCTTGTCAGCTCTGGGAGAGAGGAAGGAAGAGGGGTGGGAAAAATCATAAATCATGTAACATGGAAAAATTAAAAAAAAAGAATCAGTACTATGTATTGGTTCTAAAGAAGAAAAAAGGCAAGGGCTAGGCTATGGGGATTCCGTGACTGGTCACACAGAAGTGTCTGTGGCCAGATGTGAATTCAGAACCTCCCATCTCTGGGCTTGGCTCTCAAAGCACTGAACTCCCTACATGCCTTCCAAAGATGGTTTTCTTGTCAGATTTGTTGGGTAGTTATTGTGGAGGTCCTTTTTGTTAATGATTTCAATATGATAGCGACCAAATTTCTTTTTGGATCCAATTTCTATGATTTTTGATTCAAGAATTATAATGTTTAAAAAATAGATACTCAAATTACACCTTGAATCTGGGGTAGCCTTTAAGGGTCTACAGTTTATGTGGACCTGGAACATTAGTAGAACAAATGCCTATATTTTTTGACTCAGCAATGGGCTATATAATGAAGCTCTCAATACCCTTAGAAGTTGGAATAGCTTCTCATTTAATTTATGGTCAAAGGGTATGAATAGGTAATTTTTAGGAGAGGAAATCAAAAATATTAATTTTCACATAAAAATATACTCTAAATAAAAAAATATTAAAGAAGTGCAAATGGAAAGAACTCTGAAATACTACCTCATACCCATCAGATTGGTTAATATGACAGAAAAGGAAAATGACAAATGCTGGTAGGAATGCAAAAAAATAAGTATATAAATGCACTGTTAGTAGAACTTTGAACTGATTTAACCATTCTACAGGACAATTTGCAAGTATTCCAAAAAGAGGTACAAAACAGTTTGCACGCTGACCCAGCAATACTAGCACTCCCAAAGAAAAAATAAAAAGAACTATAATGTAGAACAACAATTATCAACAGCACTTTCTTTTTTTCTGGTGGCAAAGAATTGAAAACTATAGGCATGCCCATCAACTGAGTAATAGTTGAAAATTTTGTAATATGTGATTATGATGCAATCCTATTATAAGAAAGGATGAAAGGAGTGATTTCAGAAAAAAAATTGAAGCAAAATGAAGTGAGGGCCCCATTGTACACAAACAAAGAAATATTATGATAATCAACTGTGAAAGCCTTAGTAACTCTGATTAATACAAGGATCCATGATAGTTCCAATTGACTTAATGAAAAATGCTACCCATTTCCTGAGAAAGAACTGATGAACTCTGAGTACAGATTGAAACATTTTCTTTTACTTTATTTTTCTTTTGCAAAATGGCAAATGAGGAAATGTGTTTTGCTGGATTTCACAGATATAAACTGAAGTATCTTTTTTACTGTTCTTCTCAATGGATGGAGGAAAGGAAAATAATTTGCAATTGAAAATAAAACTTAAAAAAAGGACTTGGGTCAAGGGTCAAAGAACAAGGGTCAAACTTTAATTCCCTATTATGGTCTTTGGTGTTCTAAGATATAAACCAGCATTTCAGCATATTAATACTTAAATGATCTGTCCATTTCCTTGGTGCAGGTACTCCACCTATCCCCCTTTTGGCCAAAACTATTCCTCACAACTACTCCTTAATTCATGTCTTCTTTACATTGATCATCTCAGTTAACCCAGTGATTAATTTGTTCCTATATAATCATTCGAATGTTGTCTTCCCAATTGGGCTGTGAGTGCCTGGAGAGAAAGGATTGTCTATTATATATTTTTTTGTATTTATAGTACTTAGATGGACTACACTAGGTGCTTGTTAAATATTTACTGAATGATGGACTGGTTTTTCATAGCTGTAGGGACCCCAATCTGGTAATATGTTTCTGAAGGCTATGATACACTGGTACTCAGATGACACATAGAAAGTCAGTTTAGGAGAAATCAGGACAGGGGAAGGGATCAGGAAAGGTTTCATGAATGAAGTAGGTGGAAAGATTCTGCCACAGCTTGTGCCTGATTGACATAATCTTTGAAACAAAGGGATATCTTCCATGCCATGATGAGACATCAGTGGAGGACTTTGGGAAAAGTGGAGTCTGTTTCAAATTTATAAAAAGAGACAATCAGACCTGGATAATATAATATAATATAATATAATATAATATAATATAATATAATATAACATAATATAATATAATATAATATAATGTAATGTAATGTAATGTAATGTAATGTAACGTAATGTAACGTAATATAATATAATATAATATAATATAATATAATATAATATAATATAATATAATATAATATAATATAATATAATATAATATAATATAATATAATATAATATAATATAATATAATATAATATAATATAATATAATATAATATAATATAATATAATATAATATAATATAAGAATGGAGCTCTGTTCCACATTCGTATAAATTTTCAATCTTCTCTTATCTTTATGTCTCTCCCTTACTGGGCAAGTGCTAAGGAATAAACTCTTAAGTTTTAAAGAATTGAAAAAGGGAAGGTAGGGAGACATTTAAGGACAATGAGCACATAAAACTTGTAATGCCTATTTGCTAATAAATTAATCAAATGCCTCATTAAGCACATGCTTTGTGTTAAATGCTAGGAATACAAATACAAAAATAAAATCGTCTCTAACCTCAAGGAGCTTAGACTATACTAAGCAAAATCACATGAATATATACAATATATGCAAGAAATTAATGTAAGAAAAATGATGGGGGAGAAATCAGTACTAGGGAAGGGAGCAGGAAAGGCTTCATGAAAGAAGCGTTTGAGGTAAGTTGCTAAGGAAAACTGGGATTCCAAGAGAGAGCAGTAAGGAAAGTAGGAAAGAAAACAAGTATTTATTTTTATATTTTAATCATACAGGTAAATAAACCCAAACAAAGAAAGAAAAGTTAATGATTTTCCCAGAATTGGATTGAGATCCCAGGGATCCCAGAATGGGATTCCCAGAATCCCATAAAAATAGATAATACCTGAACTCAGATTTTCCTGAAAGTCCAGCATTCAATTCATTTTCACATATTATCTCTACTCTAGAGAAATAATACTGCAGCAATTAAGATAAAAAGAAATGCTTTGAAGAATATAAGACACTCTAATTTTCTCCTGATACATCATCTGCAGGTAATTTTAACCCTTTGTATAGGACAAAAGAATTTTTTCAAAGATTTACTTATAAAAATGTGCAAATGATCCTTTTATATTATAGGGTCTTTGTTCTGATCTATATATTTAAAATTAATAATTACTTTGCTGCTATCTTTTGTTTCTATATAACCTAAATTATCCCTGTATTTCTTTCCCTTCTCCTCCTACATAAAAAAATAAAGAAGGAAAAACAGTAAAACCAATTAATTCATAGAAAAAATATAACAATGTGTGCATTTTATAGCCATAGAACTCCTAATCTCTACAAAAAGTATGGGAAGGTGCTTTCTCATATTTCTTTTTTATAACCATGCTAGTTTTCTTTAAGTTGTACAACATTAATTTTTTATTCTTTGTCATGGTTCTTTTCATTTCCATTTAGTACTTCAGAACCTAGGCCCAAGCCAATTTGAAGCCCCTAAGACTGTAAACCAATAGCAGAGCACTCTATGCCCACCTCTTGAAGTTCCAAGGCTTAGTAGAAGACTACAGTGTGACCCCAAACAATAGTGTAAGGCAGTTTGTGGTTCATCTGACCAGTGTAAACCCAGATTAAGGCTTAGACCCCCTGCCCAAGTGCAAGGTGAGCTCCTGAGCCTCAGCAGAAAGTAACTTACAGTTCTCTGAATCCTGTAATCCATAATTATGCCCTTAGGGAGGCTGAATAAGAAGAATGAGATGGCATCCTTTATTCATTTCTGATCTTATTGGGAAGGCTTCTAACTTGTCCCCATCGCAGATGATACTTGCTGATGGTTTTAAATACATACTGTCTATTATTTTAATGAAGGGCCCTTCGATTCCTACATTTCTAGTGTTTTCAATAGGAATTGGGTGTTGTATTTTGTCAAAGGATATTTTTGCATCACTTGAGATACTTGTGATTTCTGTTGGTTTGATTTTTGGATGGTCAATTATGTGGATGGTTTTCCTAGTATTAAACCATCCTTGCATTCCTGTTATAAATCCTACCTGATCCTAGTGAATAATCCTCATGGTAACTTGCTTGAGTTTTATGCTAGTATTCTATTTTGATTTTTGCATCTATATTCATTAAGGAGATTGGTCTGTAATTTTCTTTCTTGGTTTTCAGTCAGCCTGGCTTTGGAATCAGTACCATATTTGTGTCATAAAAGGAATTTGATAAAACTCCTTCTTTGCTTATTATGTCAAATAGTTTGTATAGTATTGGGGTTAGCTGTTCTTTAAATGTTTGATAGAATTCACTTTAAATCCATCTGGCCCTGAGGATTTTTTCTTAGGAAATTCCTTGATGGCTTATTCAATTTCTTTTTCTGAGTTGAGATTATTTAAGTATTCTTCTTCCTCTTTTTGTGAGTCTAAGCAATTTATATTTTTGGAAATGTTCACTCATTTCACCTATATTGTCACCTATATTACCATATAATTTGGAAAAAATAGTTATTAATAATTACCTTATTAGCCCCTTCATTAGAGTTGAGATCACTCTTTTCATCTTTGATACTGTTAATTTGATTCTCTTTTTTCTTTTTTATTAGATTAACCAGTAATTTATCTATTTTAAGTTTTCAAAGTACCAGCTCCTAAGTCTTATTTATTAGTTCAATAGTTCTTTTACTTTCAATTTGATTAATTTCTCCTTTCATTTTTAGTATTTCTAATTTAGTTTTCATTTGTGGATTTTTAATTTCTTCTTTTTTCTAAAAAAATTTAAGTTGCAAGCCCAATTCATTGATCTTTTCCCTCTCTATTGTGAATGTTAAAAACTGTAAATGCCAAACTCTGTAAAGGTTTTGGCCAACCTGTAAAGGATAATTTTAGTGTTTTGACTTAAAATCTAAATAAATGGTTGCCATGGGAAATTCCCAAATATGAAAAATACCCAAGTTAGCTGGGGATTTATGGAGATTTTAATTAATATAAATGAAGGAATTAAGAGAAGGAGAGAGGGGGGGAAGGGAGAGAGAGAGAGAGAGAGAGAGAGAGAGAGAGAGAGAGAGAGAGAGAGAGAGAGAGAGAGAGAGAGAGAGAGAGAGAGAGAGAGAGAGAGAGCGCCTAGGCATGAGCCTAAGGAAGATAGAGTCAGTCTTTATCACTCACCACAAGATCATCTCCAAGCAAGCTCAATTCTGAACTGACTTCCAATCCCCACTGAATTATATGAACTGACATCTCCTTTTAAAGAAATTTTCTCTTATGTCACCTCCCCTAAATTTTCACATCTACCAATCACAGTAGACACTTTTTCCCAGAACTGCCCATTCTTAGTTTTTATCTTCTTTGGTTCTCACCTTCTCTGGTTAGAGTAAATCCTCTGAATACTTCACACCTCTTTTGTTAAGCTTGCCTTTTGTAAGTTGCTTGACCTTTTAGTGATTAATTTAACCTTTATAGGTACTTAGTGCCTTTTTGTATTAGATCTAAAAATAGACATAGCTTAAGGTTCTAGCTTTCCTATAAGGTATAACTTGGGGACTTTTCATTGTTCAATCAGGAATTTGCAACTTTATCTTCCCCTAAGGCACTGTCTGATTAGGGTGGAGTAATTTTAAAAGTTCTCAATACATTCCTGATCAGGTACCTCCATTGTTATAATAGGGGAAAAACTTAATCAAATCTTCTAAGGTACAGTCTGAGCAGTTTTAAGATTCACACTATTTTTTTGGTATAGGCACTCATAGATAGAGAATTTCCCCCAAGTACTGCTTTGGCTATAGGTTTTGATATGTTGTCTCCTCATTGCCTTCTCTTTAATGAAGTTTGTAATTGTTTCTATGATTTTTTTGACCTACCAGTTTTGAAGAATTATATTATTTAGTTTTCAATTAATTTTAAATTTACCTTTCCATGGACCCTTGTTAATGATAATTTTCATTGCATTATTTTCTGAAAAGATTTCATTTCTTATTGCTGCTTTTCTACATTTGTTAGCAATATTTCTGTGCCTTAATACATGGTTGATCTTTGCATATGTACCATGTACTGCTGAGATGAAGGTATATTCCTTTTTATCTCTGTTCAATTTTCTCCAGATATCTATTGTCCTTCATCATATCTATTAACTCTAATTCTTCCAGCATTTCATTTACTTCATTTACTTCTTTCTTATTCATTTTTTGGTTCAATTCATCTAGTTCTGATAGGGGAAGGTTAAGATCCCCCCCACTAATTATGTTGTTATCTATTTCCCCCTTGATGTCCTTTAATTTTTCCTTTAGAAATCTACTTGCTATATCATTTAGTGCATAAATGTTCAGTAATGATATTATTTCATTGTTTATAGTACTTTTTAGCAAGATATGATTTCCTTCCATATCTCTTCAATCAGATCAATTTCTACTTTGGATTTGTCTAGTATCATGTATGCGACTCCTGATTTTTTTACTTGAAATGATGATAAATTGTGCTCCAGCTTTTTACCTTGAATCTGTGTGTGTTACCCTGCCTCAAATGTGTTTCTTGTAAACAATATGTAGTAGAACTCTTATTTTTATTCCACTCTACTATCCTCTTCCATTTTGTGAGTGAGTTCATCCCATTCACATTCAGTATTATGTTTACTAACTGTGTATTGCCCTGCATGTTATTCCCTTTAGATCATCCTCTATTACCTTTCACTCTGTTCCTCCTCACCAGTATTTTGCTTTTTGTCAACACCTCACTTCTCCCTCACTTCCATTATCTCCCCCTTCCCTTGTCTTGTTCCCCTTCTACTTCTCTATAGGTTGATAGAATTCTATACCCCACTGAGTATATGTGTTTTTTCCTCTCTGAGTCACTTACAATGAGAGTAAAGTATAAGTATTGTCCTTCATCACCTTTACCTCCCCTCTCTGTAATGATTTTTCACACCACTTTATATTGTATAATTTATCCCATTCTATGTCTCCCTTCACTTTTCTCTCAGTGCAACCCTATGTTTCACCCCTTGATTATTTTTACATAGCATTCATATACATACATATCATACCATATATTCATATCAGTCCATATCATCACATTTATATATATATATATATATCATATAATAAGATATATCTTATCATCATAATCAGCTTACTTCTCCACCCTTTTTCTGAATAAATTCCTTCTATCTCCTCTACTACTATGTAATTTTTGTGAATTTCATAAATCCTTTTTCCATGTAGACATATAATCATTTTAACCTTACTGAGTCCTTTAAATTTTCTCTTTCTTATTTACCTTTTTGAGTTTCTTCTGTGTATCATGTTTAGACTTCAATTTTTTTTGTTTAGGTCTGACTTATTCCTCATGAATTCTTGGCAAATGAAAATGAGTCCATTAGATGAAAGAAAAAAATAAAAGAACATGAAAAATAGAAGAAAATATGAGATATCTCATTGGGAAACAACTGACCTGAAGAAGAGATTGCAAAAAGATGATTTGAGAATTATTGGACCAGAAGCCATGATTAAAAAAGAGACAATACCATCTTTCAAGTAGATATCAAGGAAAACTGCCCTGTTAGCTTAAAAAATAAAAATTAAAAAAATTGATTGATCACTTCCTAAAAAAGATCCCAAATTGAAAACTCCCAAGAATATTAAAGAACTAGGATTAGAAGCAAGGATTACCTACTCAGCAAAAGTGAATGTAATCCTTCTGGGGAAATGGATACTTAATGAAATACAGGAATTTCAAGCATTTATGATAAAAAGTCAAGAGCTGACCAGAAAAATTTAACTTTCAAATGTGAGACTAAAGAGGGGCATAAAAAGATAAACAGGAAATAGAATTTATATTGGATTCATTAAATTAAATATTCTTACATAGGATAATTATATTTATAACTCCTAAGAACTTAATCATTTATAGAAAAGTTAGAAGGAATCTTTCTAAAATGATGTTGAGGGTATGATATAAAAATTTTAAATTAAATTAAAGGATGAGAGAGAGGTTTTTCCCAAGGAGAAATGGTAAGGGAGGTTTGGAATGGGGAAAACTATCTCACATAAAAGAGACATGAATGTGATTTTATAGTAGAGGTGAAGATGGGGTGGGGGAAGTGATGTTTGAACCTTACTCTTATACAAAATGCCTTAAAGAGAAAATAACATGCAGATTCATTTGCATATAGAAATCTATCTTGCCATAGAAGGAAGCAGAATGAGATGGGGATAAAATAGGGTGGGCAGGCTGGGGAAAAGAAGAGAGAATGATAAATGGGAAGGGGTAAGTAGGATGGAAACAAGTATAATTAGCAATCGTAATTGGGAGTGGGAAGGACACACTCATGAAATGGAAGTGGGTATCAGAATGTATTACATGAGTTAGAAATAAAAAGTTACACAATAAGCAAATTAGTGAGCATGGAATACATTATCTTAAAGATTTTTGGATAAGAAAAAATATAAGATCAAATGAGGGAGAAAATATTACAAGATATAAAATGGATAGTTTTGACTATCTTATATTTTAAAAAAGGTTTTCTACAAGCAAAACAAATATAGCCAGGAATAGATGGAAAGTAGAAAAAAATAGAGAAAAAAATTAAAGCAAGTATCTCTGCTAATGGTCTCTTTCACACGAATAAAGAAAACTAACTAAAATTTAAAGAATACCATCTCCAATAGATAAATGATCAAAGGATATGAAAAGGCAATATTCATATGAAAAAATAAAAACTATAGTAATATAAAAATGCTTCAAATAACAATTGATTAGAGAATATAAATTAAACAACTCAGAATTACCACCTTCCACTTATCAGAGTGGCTAACATGACAGAAAAGGAAAATGGCAAATACCAGAGGAAATATGGGAAATTGGGGCATTAATATGCTATTGGGTGAGTAGTTATAGACTGATCCAACCACTCTGGAGAGCAATTTAGAACTATGCCCAATATTCTATAAAACTGTATGGCATTTGGCCCTAAAATACCAGCTGTAGGCTTGTATTCCAAAGAGATTTTTTAAACAGGAAAAGGAAATCTATGTATAAAAATATTTATAGCAGTTGTTTGTTTATTTTTTGCTGTGGCAAAATTTTGGAAATAGAAAGGGTTACTATTTATTATGCTATAAAAATTATCAGAAGGATGATTTTTTAAAATCTAGAAAGACTTACATGAACTGATGCAGAATGACATGAGCAGAACCAGGACAACATTGTTGACAGTCACTACAATATTGTACAATGATTAACTGGATGAATAAGCTATTCCCAGAAATACAATGATCAAAGGCAATGCCAAAAAACTTATGATAAAATGTTCTACACACCTCTGGAGAAAGAACTGATGAAATCTGCATACAGGTCAAAAAATTTTTACTCAATTTTTCTTATTGCTTTTTTCTTTTCTTTTCTTTTCTTTTTTAGTCTGTTTCCTTTTACAACATAACAATATAGAAATATGTTTGTATGAGTGCACATGTATAACCTATCTCAAATTGCTTGCCTTCTCAATGAAGGGAGAGAGGAAGGAGAGAGAAAATTTAAAACTCAGAATTAAAAAAAATGGATGTAAAATTATTTTGACATGTAGTTGGGAAAAATGAAATATTTAAAAAATACTTTTGACAACTTAAAGTTTACTTGGGATAAAAAAGTCTGTAATAAACTATTTCTTAGAAGCACCTGAGATGAGCATGGCTCATATGATCACCCCCAAACAGCTGGCATAAAGCATTTAGTATTAATTAGGGAAATGAAGAGAAGTCATTAAAATCTATTTTAGGCATGCATAATATATGCAAGTGTGGCAAACATTTGGGCATAGGTGATAATGGACAGAAACAATCTGGAAAAAATCATATTAGATTTCCTACAAAGTCTTTCTGTAGAAAAATAAGTAGACCTTTGTCCTAAGTTTTTGAGTGGGGTGCTAAGAAGAAATACAAAGAAGGAAAGAACAGTATAAGATGAAAGATTTAATGGAAAGAAATTAAAGTATGATACCATTATTGAGTAGAAATATTGACAATAAATAGGGGCAGTCAGGAAGTATAGAAAGAGGTCAGGCCCTCCTAGGATCTCAAAGGAATTAGAAGGCCAATTTCAGAAAGCCTCTTAGGTTTTTATAGAGTTCTTATGTGTATCAAATGGAACAAGGCATTGGGATCAGGGAATTTAGACCTGGTGTGCAGATCAAGCTATGGGAGTGATGTTGAAGGGGATGGAAGCATATGTGGGGAATGGGCAGTTAAACTCTCTTACCCTGTGGGCCATTCTAGTAGATCTGACTTCAGTTTCCACTAGAAGTGGGAGGGAAGGGGATACTTCATTTAGCAGAGACAGAGGCTATTGAGGTCCTAGTTCCTCCCACCAGAAAGTACAGCCACAAATTCATTTCAGAATTTTTGCTGTTTTCCAGTCAACAACCTACTTAGATCTACTTATTTCCACGCCTCCCTGAAAGAAACTCAAGCCTGTTAAAGATGGAAATGTATTTAGTGTCACAATGATTAGGTGTATATGAGTATTTTTGGAACTTCAGTCTTTCTATCTTATAACAAATCACAGAGTGACAGTTTTATATTCTGGAGAATCTTGATTTCTTATTAGCATATACAGTTATTCCCTGAGTTGCCTGAAGCTAAGCTGTTGCCTTGGTAGCAAAAAAAAAAAAATTCCAACAGTACTCTTGGCCCCCAAATTTAGAACTCCTCCCTGTTACACACTCAGGTGATTTTTAGAGATGCATATCTGGAGAGATGAGAAAGGGGAGGGAACTTATCTATAATTGCCATAATTGCCCTTTTCTGTCTGACAAGGCCTTTATTTACTGGCTCTTTATAAGCAGCATTTCAAGCCAAATGGGTAGTTCTGGAATGATAGTTTAATATTTTAAGAAGAGAATAGGCCTACAGGAGAAACATATTGGTGTGACTGTAATGAGACCAATTTCCATAATCTACACAAGAATATGTCTCATTACTTTACAGTTATACTATGTACACGTCTCTTGTTTAGATAGCTCTGAAAATATCTTGAGAGTTTTCAAAGGCAAATGAACAGCTGGTAAATTCTAAGTAGAAACAGTGAGCCCTGGGCCCCCTACTCTGTCTCTGACACTAAGTCACTGTGTGGCTATGGAAAAGTCTTTTTAAAATTTCATTGACACTCAATCTTCTCATCTGCAAAATGGATATAATAATATCTATAGTACTTACCTCGTAGTATATTTGAGAAAATTAATGAGATAAATGAGACAAAATAAGTCATTCTGAAAGGATGAGCATGATCATATTATGTGAGACTACTAAGGCCTCAGTACCCAATTCTCTCCATTCTATGCTCTAGCAGAATCAGTCCCATAGGACTTAATGCCCAGAAGCAGACTGATGTGATAACTTGTTTTCTTGGCAGCTTTTGCCACTGAAGTCTGTAAAAATAAAGAAATTAACACCCAATTATTTTTGTACTTGCAAATGGCTCATTGATAGAAATGGATATATTTGATGATCAATATGACACTAAAGATGTTCTTGCAACTTATCTTCCTTCTGAACTTAAAAAACTAGAATACTTGCCATTTAAAAAGTCAAATTTTATTGTTTGTGGTGCCACGAAACATTCACATCACCAGGCTTATTATCTGCCTTGTGAAGGTGACGATGTCCTCTGAAGGTGAACCTTCCAATATGTAATGGGAATTGGCTCTTTTCTCTATTCATTCCCAGTGCTTTTCACAGTGAAAATTCAGGAGGAAAAAGCCTCAAACTCTACTGCTACTCTAATGAACTGGCCACATTGTTCTAATGCCAAACACATTTGTCTGAAAGAACATTTTATGGAGAACTCACACAAGGCAAGCGCTCACATGGTCAGAAGAAGTGATAGATGAATACTAACAGTCACTCTGAAGAACTTTGTTATCTATTAGGAGACATGAGAGACACTGGCACACAACCATCGTGCTTAGCATGCCCACATCAAAGAAGGTGTTGTGCTTTATGGGCAAAGCTAATTAAGTAGCTCAAAAGAAACGTGAGATGCACAAATTTAGAGGCACCTCTGTCCCTAGTGTTTATATGAGCTTTTTGTGCCCAACCTGAGGAAGAGTCTAATGTACACAGATCTGACAGAGTGATGTTATTTTGGTCCTTTTTAAGTGTGAAGGATGAAAAACAACCAACCATATAGTAAGGGTTTAATATCTTTTTCTTTTATTCCTTCATTCACAGTGTATATGAATGTACATTAGGTTTGTAAACACTGTGAAGTACATGAGTCAATCAAAAATACTTACTAAAGAATGACTGTGTTGAAGTTATTATACCAAGTGCTGGAGATACCAAGAGAAAGCAAAAAACAATCCCTTCTCTCAAGGAACTTAGATTCTAGTAGGAGAGACTACATTTATAACAAGAGTTATATTTCTAATAGATACATAGACAGATAAATAGATACACACCCACATGCATATATAGGTATCCAGATACATAGATTCAGAGATAGATATACAGATAGATACATCGATGGAAAGTAACCATAAAGGGCAAGGCTCCTGAGAAAACTAGAAAGGCCTCCTGAAGAAGGAGGAGCTTAAGTTGAGTCTTGAAAGAGTCTGGTAGGTAGAAGTAGAGAGGATAGAGTATTTTAGACATGGGGAACAAAATAAAGGGCAAAGGAGAAGTAGGAGAGGTTCAGCTTATAATGAACTTTAAATTCCAAGAGATGCTAATATTTTTCCCAGAGGTAATAAGAAGTCATTGGAGATTATTGAGTAGACTTTGTCTCTGTCTCTGTCTATCTGTCTGTATCTGTCTATCTTTGTCTCTCTCTCTTTCTTTCTCTCTCTCCCTCTGTATGCTTCTTTTTCTCTCTGCCATGGTCAGAGTCATACCTTAAGGAAATCAATTTTGCAGCTGTAATAAGTAGATTGGAGTCAGTAAAGACTGGGAGGGAAAACAAATATTAGATTATTGAAATTGTCTAGTTGACGAAGGCCTGGACTAGAATGATGGCTATATGAATGTAGAGGAGAAGACATATGACATACATGTTGTTAAAAGAGAATTTATGAGATTTGGCAGCAGATGGAATATGTAGGCTGAATAAAATGAGTGGTCAAGAATTTCTCTATGATTGGAACCTAGGTACAGAGAAGGCAGAAGTACATTCAACAATGGTACAATGTTTAGACGTTTAGAAGAAGAGTCAGTTTGAGAGAAAAGGAAACAAATTTATTTTGGGGCATGTTAAGCTTGAGACGCACAATACTGTCTCCCAGGCAAGAAAAGGTTTCTATTTACAAGTCATAGTGTTTGCTTTACTCATGACTATATAAAGAATTATATTGAGTCTCAAAAAAGTATGATTCTGACCTTTCATTAAAAGACCCCTAAAATTTAAAGGTACCACAAGGAAACTTTGTGATCTAGTGCTGACATCCTTAAGAGCCTTAGAATAAGCTTTATGTATGTAGTAAATTTAAATAAAGTCTGTATTTTGTGGGACACAACAGCCTCCTTTACATCTTTGGTCATAGCTCTTGTGGAAGACATCAAAAGCAGTTTAATACACAACCAAACCAAATAGGTAAAGAACTAACCCTTTCCAGTTTTCTGTGCATGAAGGGAATTGGCTACTCACAAAACTGCAGCATATCAGAATTGGAGGGGCCTTGGAGATTACTGAATCCAATTTTTATATGAAGATGAATCTCTCCCACAAGAGTTCCTAGAACGGTCTCATTCTTACTCTACATGAAGACTTCTAATGATGTGAAATTCAATACCTTCTTTTAAAATTTTTTAGTGATGCTTAAAAAAAGAGTTGTCATTTTTTTACTTATATCTCCTCCCCTCTTTCTCATAGAATATTCCCTTGTTTAAAAAAAGTATGCAAATGTAAAATACACTTCTTCATCATGCAATGTGTTTCCTTTATTGGAGGTTTTCAAGCAGAGACAATGACCTCTTCTTGAGTATGCTTGAATTGAGGTCCCTCTTTGAGTATTTGATTGGACGGCATGTTAATTTCTATCTCTAAAATTCTGTGAATCTGAGAGTACAAGGGGTAGGGAACAAAATTGATCATGTCTGATACTATATGTCTCATTTAAAAATTTTGTTCTATCACTTCTCTGCCAGGAGGTGAGTTATATTACATCATCATTCTTCCAGAAACGTTATTAGTCAATGCATGGATCAGAGTGTTTTTATCTTGTTTTCAGTTGTTTCAATTGCTTCCTTATCCTCTGAAGCAGAACAATCTGCTTTTTTTTGACACCTCAAATTGTTTGCAAAATCTTGCTTTTTTTTCTAATAGTGAGATGAACTATTCTTTCATTCACTGTCTCAAATCTAATGTCTCTTTCATGTGATAGTCCTTTAAGTTCTTAAATGCAGTAATCAAGTCGATAAATCATATCTTAAATGAAAGATGTTCAAATCTTCGGACATATTTTCCAAAATTTTCTTTTGTCCCCTAGCTTCTTGGTTATCCTTCTCCAGAGAGATTTTATTAGGTTGGTGAACTCATCAATTACCATAGATTTAATTATCATTTCTATGCCAATAAAATCTACTTGTCTAACCAACTTTTTGACCTCCAGTCTTCTTTCTCTAACTGCAATTTTTTAATCTTCAAGGTGAAGAAAATAGAAATGGGATAAAAAATTATTTCAAATAAAATTACACTAAAAGTTTTGCATCAATTGATACACCTCTTAGTGTTGTAGACTAGATTCTTGGGAAAGCCTAAGAACTATACTGAAAGCTTTTCTTGTTGTTTTAATGGAATTTGGGATGTAAAAGGGAACTATTTTACATGGGGCAAAGCACTGAGGGAGACAAGAGAAGGGACAATTCTTGATTGTCTTCAGAATCCTATTTACCTTTCCAAAATTGGGGATATCCATCCTCTAATATGTGCTCTTATTTTCATCTTTCTCTTATTGCATTGTGGAATATCAACTCCCGATTCAAAGGATGAGTAGACCAGACAAGACTATGACAGGTTTAAGATATTCTATGCTTCTGCATCTACTCAAAATCATCGCTAATAAACTGCCATAGATGGGCGATTTTTAATACTTGACACAAAACTGCAATTAGTTGAAAATGAAGTTATTTAATGAGATAGCAAGTATTCATAAAAAAGATTTCCCCATAAACTAGTTGCATAGACTCTTATGCTAGCCGTAATGGCCCCATTGGGCATATAGATGTGAATCTCCTCCTTGCTTCTGGTTTCTATTTTTGCTTAATATTCTTAGCTATCATACCACTTTTTTTCCTATTGAAAAATGGAGACTCTGCCATTTTCTTTCAGTTTCAAGACCTGAGGCTTTTTTGTTTAATAGCTCTTTTGGAAAAGCAGTAGCTTTCAAATCAACCATAAGACCATCATAAGCCCTCCCCAGAGAAAAAACAAAAACCCAAAACAACCTTCTCTATCTTTTCCCTTAAGGACTGCTCTACCTTATTCCCTTCAGAGTTTTCACTTTAAAGCACCTCATTGCCATTTCTAGAAATTCTTTGCCCCAAGAGGCAACCTTCTTATAACAAAGAACAAAGATTCTACTTGCTAAAAAGTTAATGGCCCCAGTTTCATGTTGACTTTTGAACTTTCATGCCTAGGGAATGGATCTTTCTGTCAGAAACCTTACTAAAACTTATAGTGAGCAGACTCTACACTTTCCACTATGCTATGTCTAGTCACCATACATGCAAGGGCTACTCTCCCACTAGATTAACAAAGTTTCTGGGTTTTTCTATGTCCCCTAGTTTGTTTGTTTTTCCCACAAGCCTATTTGGATAGTGATCAACTTAGGTGAATTAGAAAAGCATTTGAAATATCAGAGTTGAAGTTTAGGCCAGGAGACAAGGGCATTATATCTCTGTGTATCTTCATTGTATCTCCTACCTATCTAACCATTTTCCTGGTCTTTTGTTCATATGCACAAAAGCAAATTATGAAAAAGGTTTGGAGCTCATGATTATATTCTACACACAGCGATAAATTTGTAGTCCTTAAAAATTATAAGGTGGTGCATTATTATATTTGTGATTATAAAAAGAGCACTGCATATTTAGTATTTCATATAATTTACATAATTGCTATAAATATCATGTTCTCTCCAGTGCACACGCAAGTAGACAATTTATGATACATTACATTGACATGCCTTAAATCATATGCAGCACATATATTGTATTTGGACTCATGAACACCATTATGACAAGGTGTATATATATATATATATACATATATATATATATGTATATATATATATGATGTGTTACATACATATGTACACATATATACACATTGTGTACATATGTATTATATATGTATATATAAATATAACATTTATGTTATACATCTGTAAATATATATACATATATATGTGTGTAAGTTTTGGAAGTCCATAAACCCACATGGGGAAAACTATAGCCTTATTATTTGTATGTAAAATTTTTTTTAAAGTTTATATGTTGACTTCGGGGTAAACATGGCTGCAATCTAGACGCCACACGCTTCCTCTCCCTGGCACCGAACGAAATAGACTACATCAAAGGAGCATAAAAATCACCTTTGGAGGAACAGAAGGACTCCCCAGTATTCCCCAGTACCCCATAGAGGCGAAGGTACATGGGGTTTGAACATTTCCACACTATAATAAGAAGGAGGAAAAGCTTGCACAGAACCGTGAACTGAGCCTCCCTCCACCCCCCCACCTCCCCCACCAAACCAGAGTGAGCTACCAGACCGCTCACCGGGACAGCGAGTGAGTGGGGAACGTCTCTGTCTGGGGGGGCACTCCAGGGTCCTTGAGATATGGGGACTGCCAGGAAACAACGTCTCAGGGCGGTTTCATGGGAGAATACTGGGCTGAGCACAGGGGGCCCAAGGAGCTGTACTCAGGGCGGTTGCGCTGAGCATCTGGGCAGAGCTAAACACCAGGTGCGGACTATGAGCTGATTATCTGAGCAGAGCTGAACACCTCGGTGGTTGGGCTGTGATCAGGGGCCCCTCACTCTAAGAAACCTTGGAGGCTGAGAAGAACTAGTCTGAGGCAACCTAAATTCACAGAAAACCCGCCCATATAACCCAGACCCCAGACCAAAAGGGAGAGGGGAATAAAACCACCAAAGGGATGGCTCACATGGCCCAAAATCAAGCCTCCAGGAAGAAAGGGAAAAAGGTTACTATTGAAAACTTTTATGGTGGAAGTACCCAAGGAAAAGAAGAGAATGAGGAGGAAATCAAAAAAAAAAATCAGAACATGCCTCCCAAATGGAAACTATCAACAAGCTCTGGAAGATCTCAAACTGGAACTTATGTAAAAGATGGAAACCTTCTGGAAAGAAAAATTGGAGAAAGAGATCAGCAGTCAGATAGATAAGACTGCTCAATTGGAGAAAGAGCGGGAAGCATCCAATAGAAGGGCAGACAAAGCTGAAAAGCAAAACCAGTCCCTAATGACCAGAATTAAGCAACTCGAAGAAAATGAGATAATAAAACAGCAAGAATCAATAAAGCAAATCCAAAAAATTAATGAATTAGAAGAAAACATAAAATATCTCACTGAAAAGGTCACAGACTTGGAAAACAGAGGAAGAAGAGACAACCTCCGAATTATCGGTATCCCAGAAAAAACAGAGATAAACAATAACCTCAATATTATTCTATAGGAGATTATAGAAGAAAATTGCCCACACGTTCTGGAGCAAGGGGGCAAAATAGAAATACAAAGGGTTCATAGAACACCTTCTATACTAAATCCCCAAAAGACAACACCCAGGAATGTAATTGCCAAATTCAAGAGCTTCCAAGAAAAGGAGAAAATCCTACAAGAAGCCAAGAAGAGGAGCTTCAGATATAGGGGGGCTCCCATAAGGATCACACAGGACTTAGTAGCTAACACACTAAGAGACCGCAAAGCATGGAACACGATATTTAGAAAGGCAAGAGAACTGGGTCTCCAACCAAGAATCAACTACCCAGCAAAACTGACTATATACTTCCAGGGGAAAGTATGGGCATTCAACAAAATAGAAGATTTCCAAGCATTTGCTAAGAAAAGACCAGAACTTAGTGGAAAATTTGATATCCAAGCACAGAAAGCAAGAGAAACATGAAAAGGTAAATATGAAAGAAAGGGAAAAGGAGATAAATCTTATCCTTTTCTTTAACTCAAACTCTCTTCTATAAGGACTATATTTACATCAAATTATATATATATATATATATATATATATATATATATATATGGGGAAAATGTTTTGTGTAATACTCAAAAATTGCATGCATCATAAGAGTAGTTAGAAGAAACATGCATAGGGAAAGATTGGGGCATTTAGAAGATTTGAGGAAAGTCGAGGCAAAGAAAGGAAAAGGGAGGGGGGGAACCATCGATAATACTAAGATTTACTTCAAGAAATAGGGGGAGGGACTTAATAGAATAATCTTTCCCATATAAAGATACACATGGGAAGGGAAGGGGAAGATCTCTCATATGAGAAGGAGAGGAAGAGAGCGTGAAGTGGAATTACTTAAACCTTACTCTCAGTGAAATCAAATCTAAGAGGGAAGAATATCTAGATCCAGTGGGATCCTGAATACTATCTTATCCAACAGGGCAAGAAAGAAAGGAAAATTAAGGAGGGGTAGGGGGAGGGAGTATAAAAAGGGAGGGAAGGAGAGGGGTGAGGGGAAGGGAGCATAAAAAGGGAGGGCTAGAAAGGGAAGCATCTCAAGGGAGGGGACTAGGAGGACTGACCTAAAGTAAATCACTGGTTCAAAAGGAAAGAAAGGAAAAAAAGGAAAAAAAGAAAGGTCAGAACTAGGGGAAAATATCAGAATGCCAGTGAATCCACAAGTGACAATCATAACCTAGAATGTGAATGGGATGAACTCACCCATAAAATGTAGACAAATAGTAGATTGATTTAGAACCCAAAACCCTACCATTTGTTGTCTTCAAGAAATACATATGAGGCGGGTTGATACTCACAAGGTTAGAATTAAAGGTTGGAATAAGACCTTTTGGGCCTCAACTGATAGAAAGAAGGCAGGAGTTGCAATCATGATATCTGACAAAGCCAAAGCAAAAATAGACCTGATCAAAAGGGATAGGGAAGGTAAATATATTCTGTAAAAAGGGAGTATAGACAATGAGGAAATATCACTAATCAACATGTATGCACCAAATAAAAATTGAAGGAGGAAATAGACAGTAAAGCCATATTAGTGGGAGACTTGAACCAACTACTATCAAATTTAGGTAAATCAAACCAAAAAATAAACAAGAAAGAGGTAAAAGAGGTGAATGAAATCTTAGAAAAATTAGAGTTAATAGACATATGGAGAAAAATAAATAGGGACCAAAAGGAATACACCTTCTTTTCAGCACCACATGGCACATTCACAAAAATAGATCATACACTAGGTCCCAGAAACATGGCACTCAAATGCAGAAAAGCAGAAATAATAAATGCGTCTTTTCAGATCACAAGGCAATAAAAATATTGATCGGTAAGGGTACATGGAGAGCCAAATCAAAAATTAATTTGAAATTAAATAATATGATACTCCAAAATCGGTTAGTTAGAGGAGAAATCATAGAAACAATTAATAATTTCATTGAGGAAAATGACAACGGCAAGACATCCTTTCAAACCTTATGGGATGCAGCCAAGGCAGTACTTAGAGGAAAATTCATATCCCTGAGTGCATATATTAACAAATTACGGAGGACAGAGATCAAGGAATTGGAAATGCAAATCAAAAAACTTGAGAACGAACAATTTAAAAACCCCCAGAAGAAGACCAAACTAGAGATCCTAAAAATTAAGGGAGAAATTAATAAAATCGAAAGTGATAGAACTATTGAGCTAATAAACAAGACTAGAAGCTGGTACTTTGAAAAAACAGACAAAATAGACAAAGTACTGGTCAATCTAATTAAAAAAAAGGAGAGAAGAAAGGCAAATTAACAGCATCAAGGATGAAAAGGGGATCTCACCTCCATGGAAGAGGAAATTAAGGCAATCACTAAAAACTATTTTGCCCAACTATATGGCAATAAATATACCAACCTAGGTGATATGGATGAATATTTACAAAAATATAAATTGCCTAGACTAACAGAAGAAGAAATAGATTTCTTAAATAATCCCATATCAGAAATAGAAATCCAACAGGCCATCAAATAACTTCCTAAGAAAAAATCCCCAGGGCCTGATGGATTCACCAGTGAATTTTATCAAACATTCAAAGAACAGCTAACTCCAATACTATACAAACTATTTGACATAATAACCAAAGAGGGAATTCTACCAAATTCCTTTTATGACACAAACATGGTACTAATTCCAAAGCCAGGCAGGCCAAAAGCAGAGAAAGAAAATTATAGATCAATCTTCCTAATGAATATAGATGCAAAAATCTTAAATAGGATACTAGCAAAAAGACTCCAGCAAGTGATCAGAAGAATCATTCACCATGATCAAGTATGATGCATACCAGGGATGCATGGCTGGTTCAATATTAGGAAAACCATCCACATAATTGACTACATCAACAAGGAAACCAACAAAAGTCACATGATTATTTCAATAAATGCAGAAAAAGCCTTTGACAAAATACAACACCCATTCCTATTAAAAACACTAGAAAGCATAAGAATAGAAGGGCTGTTCCTAAAAATAAGAAACAGTATATATCTAAAACCATCAACTAATATCATCTGCAATGGGGATAAACTAAATCCATTCCCAATAAAATCAGGAGTGAAACAAGGATGCCCATTATCACCTCTATTATTTGACATTGTACTAGAAACACTAGCAGTAGCAATTAGAGAAGAAAAAGAAATTGAAGGCATTAAAATAGGCAAGGAGGAGACCAAATTATCACTCTTTGCAGATGACATGATGGTCTACTTAAGGAATCCTAGAGATTCAACCAAAAAGCTAATTGAAATAATCAACAACTTTAGCAAAGTTGCAGGATACAAAATAAACCCACATAAGTCATCAGCATTTCTATATAATTACTACGCAGCTCAGCAGCAAGAACTAGAAAGAGAAATCCCATTCAAAATTACCTTAGACAAAATAAAATACTTAGGAATCTATCTCCCGAGACAAACAAAGGAACTATATGAACACAACTACAAAACACTCTCCACACAACTAAAACTAGACTTGAACAGTTGGAAAAAACATTAACTGCTCATGGGTAGGATGAGCCAATATAATAAAAATGACCATCCTACCCAAACTCATCTATCTATTTAGTGCCATACCTATGGAATTTCCAAAATTTTTTTTTTACTGATTTAGAAAAAACCATAACAAAGTTCATTTGGAAGAACAAAGGATCAAGGATATCCAGGGAAATAATGAAAAATATACAAAGGAAGGGGGCCTTGCAGTCCTAGATCTCAGACTATATTATAAAGCAGAGGTCACCAAAACAATCTGGTACTGGCTAAGAGACAGAAAGGAGGATCAGTGGAATAGACTCGGGACAAGTGTCCTCGGCAAGACAGTATACGACAAACCCTAACATCCCAGCTTTTGGGACAATAATCCACTATTTCATAAAAACTGCTGGGAAAATTGGAAGACAGTGTGGGAAAGATTAGGTTTAGATCAACACCTCACACCCTACACCAAGATAAATTCAAAATGGGTGAATGACTTGAACATAAAGAAGGAAACTATAAGAAAATTAGGCGAACACAGAATAGTACACATGTCAGACCTTTGGGAAGGGAAAAACTTCAAAACCAAGCAAGACTTAGAAAGAGTTACAAAATGCAAAATACGTAATCTGGAATACATCAAATTAAAAAGTGTTTGTACAAACAAAACCAATGTAACTAAAATCAGAAGGGAAGAAACAAATTGGGAAACAATCTTCATAGAAACCTGTGACAAAGGTTTAATTACTCAAATTTACAAAGAACTAAATCAATTGTACCAAAAAATCAAGCCATTCTCCAATTGATAAATGGGCAAGGGACATGAACTGTCAGTTCTCAGCCAAAGAAATAAAAAATATTAATAAGCCCATGAAAAAGTGCTCTACATCTCTTATAATCAGAGAGATGCAAATCAAAACAACTCTGAGGTATTACCTCACACCTAGCAGATTGGATAACATGACAGCTATGGAAAGTAATGAATGCTGGAGGGGATGTGGCAAAGTAGGGACACTAATTCATTGCTGCTGGAGTTGTGAATTGATCCAACCATTCTGTAGGGCAATTTGGAACTATGCCCAAAGGGTGATAAAAGACTGTCTGCCCTTTGATCCATCTATAGCACTACTGGTTTTGTACCCCTAAGAGATAATAAGGAAAAAGACTTGTACAAGAATATTCATAGCTGCGCTCTTTGTGGTGGCCAAAAATTGGAAAATGAGGGGATGCCCATCAATTGGGGAATGGCTGAACAAATTGTGGTATATGTTGGTGATGGAATACTATTGTGCTAAAAGGAATAATAAAGTAGAGGAATCCCATGGAGACTGGAACAACCTCCAAGAAGTGATGCAGAGCAAAAGGAGCAGAACCAGGAAATCATTTTACACAGAGACTGATACACTGTGGTACAATCGAAGGTAATGAACTCCTCCATTAGTGTCAATGCACAATCTGTAGGGATCTAAAAAATACTATCCACAAGCAGAGGATAAACTGTGGGAGTAAAAACAATGAGGAAAAGCAACTGCCTGACTACAGGGGTTGAGGGGATATGACTTCAGGAGATACTCTAAATGAACACTCTAATGAAAATACCAACAGCATGGAAATGGATTAGAAACAGGAACACATGTGATAACCAGTGGAATCGTGTGTCGCTATGGGAGAGGGAAAGGTGGTGGGGGGGGTGGGAGGAAAAGAAAATGATCTTTGTTTCTAGTGAATAATGTTTGGAAATGACCAAATAAAATAATGTTAAAAAAAGTTTATATGTTAATATCTTGCAGATGGTTATGTGTTGTTTATACTATGCATAGTGTACTATGAAATGTAGTAAATACATTTGTATATGCACTCATACTTTTTTGGATGTGTGTATAGACATGTATTCATATAGACAAACAAAGAGTATTTCCAAAAGTCTTAATACAGTTTTAACTTTTAATAATTTCAAAAATAGAGATTCTACAAACACACAATATATGTATGAGTGTGTGTATATATATACATATACATATATGTCTACATTATATATCTGTCTGTCTTTCTGTCTATGTTTCTATCTAATCCCATATGTCCATATACTTTACCTAACCTTGATTCAGATTTCATTTCTCTATCTTGTTCACAAAACTATTATAAAAAACCAAACAAACTGTGAAATTCCTTGTTAAAATCCAGGTATTCTCTGTCTATACAACTTCCCTAAATTAAAAAAGACAGGCAGTCTCTTACCTTTTTCCGGAAAACACAGATGAAAACTTAATGGTTAAGTTTAGAGTTCTTATAAATGCTCATATTAATCAGTGAATAAGCATTTATTAAGTATCTACCTTGTGCAGATATTATTCTATGTCTTATAGATACAAACAAAGTCAGGCACCCTCCCTGTTTCAAGGAATGCACAGTCTGGTGAGGAAGATAACATGCTAATAACTGTGTACAAGCAATATGTAAATGAGATTTTCTCATTGGAGAATATCAAGAAGAAAAGAAAATCTGTAACATCAAGAACAATCAGGAAAGCTCTCCTGCAGAAAGCAGTATTTTAGATAATACTTGAAGGGAGATACTGAGTTAGAGATATGGAATGAAAGAATTTGCGGTATGAAGGATAACCAATAAAAAATGTCCAGTGTCAGTTTATGAATTGTCTTGCATAAAGAACAGCTGGGCAAACATTTGGATTGCAGAATACATGGGTTGCGTAAGGTATGAAAACTGGTAGAGAGTATGGAGCAATTTGAACACTAAACAGAAGAGTTCATATTCTATTCTGTCCCTTGGTGTCTTTTCTCTCATTCATGAATTCTTTGAGTTCACTAGCAGTAGCTCAGTACCTACATATAACTCAAATGACCTGTTCTCCATTCTTATTCTTTTTGACCTAACTGAGGCCTTTGAAAATACTGATCACTCTCTTCTTGATACTCTCTTCTTTGTAGGTTTTGGAGGCTCTAGTGTCTCTTGGTTCGCTTATCTATAAAGGGGAAAAACTATTTCTTCTCAATCTCATTTTCTAGGTACTCTTCCAGATCACATGCTCTAACTATAAATGTCTCACTGGGTTGCATCACACATCCTTTGTTTTAAGATACATGGAATTTTTAGAATACAAGCTTAATAATCATTGTTGTGATGTGGCACTCAAGAAATGTAATAAAATTGTGGGCTTCACTGAGAAGGAAAGCTTCCATGAATAAGGAAGTAATCATCAAATCTCACATGGAATATTACTGCAGTTCTGGAATCCACATTTTCAAAAACATATTAACAGCTATGCAGCATCCAGAGGATAAAAACCAGGCTAGTTAAGGACATTAAGTATATATCATTTTAGAATGTGCTGAAAGAAATGGGGTTGTTTAGCCCTGAGAAGAGAAGACTCAGAGCTTACATGATTATCTGATTATAAGTATTTGATGGGCTTTGAGTGTAGGAAAGATTAAAATTGTTTGGGAGAAAAGAAATTGTATATATTAGATGTATCCTATTGGAGAAAGATGTGACTAAAACAACCAGTATTTTTCTGGAATAAATGCTTTACAAATTTTCCATAATTAATTTTATTATTAAAAAATTTCTAAAGTTAACTGTCAACAGTTCTCTTCTTTATTTCTCAGAATCAAATTCATAATAGCATCACCCTTATTAGTTTCTCAGCATATTAAACAATGAAATTTATCCCTCATGTAGATCAAGAATATCTTAGCAACTCTTATCTTTAGAGAAAAAGCTCCAGCTGATGTCTAGGTAGATGAAGTCTGCTGTCACTAACAAATCACTGTAAAGTTGCAGGTATAGAAACTGTTTCCTGAAGTCATCATCCATTTCTTCCTTCTGATCTGATTGTCTATAGACCCTCTTCAAAACACTTTTCATTTTTTCACCCAAATACTTGGCCTTTTTATTCTACCTTGGATTCATTGATTTCTTTATATGACTATCTTTTTGACATATAATGCTATCTTTTAAACCTTTTAGTAAATTTTTCCTTTTAAATAAAGATTTTGAGGGCAATGTCTGAAAATCATTTAAATTTTGTCCCAAATCATTAATTTTATGTTAATTTCAGTTCATCCAACTGACAGAATTGTACTAAAGACTTGCTTCTCATTTTTCTGAATAAAAAATCAATACAATAAAAATATTTAGTTTCTGAGAGTTCTGCAGAGTGATACTCTACTTTTTTAACTATAAATTGTTCTTCAGATCAGATTAATTGCCTAAATGAGACAAAGTTTAAATCCTTCAGAAACTTCTACCATTGGTCTTAGAAGAATTTCAGAGGGCTACTTGACTAGATTGAAGAAAGGAAAAAATGTATCATTTTTTTTTCAGTTTTATTATTTTAACTATTTTTCAAGTCAATAAGCATTACTTAAGACCTACTGTGTGCCAATTACTATAGTAAGTACTGTAGAAAGGTTTTTTTTATCTGAAAAATGTGGGTAAATACTAACTATTTTTGGTAAACAATATGATATATTTATCAAACCTCATGCAACTTTGGATTACTTTTGTGCTTGGGACCAAACACAAATTGTTTTTGATATTGGTGCATTGGAAACAATTTATAGCCTGATTATATCTGGACTGGTATGTGAGATGAAATCTAGAAAGTTATTATTAAGCACAAAAATAGCATTTCCATTCTTGCTACAAAGCACAAGAGAATAGAATGATTCTTGAGTAACATAAATTAAATAAACACAATTTACTTGAGACCTTCGTGTATACACATCATACCAATACTTTGTAAAGTTAAAGGAAACCTTCAGATTCACTTGGTTATCTCTATTTATGTAAAATGAGAACTACTAAATAGTGCTCAGTCTACAAATATTTCATCAGTTCCCTTTCTTAATGTGCCATGAATCCAAATCAGAGCAGATTTCATTCAGTAAAGAGGTTAAATAATTTCTCTATTTTATTCTCTCTTCAGTTCTTCAAAAGGTTTCTGAAACTGAGAAATGAAGACTACTAATGGTTTGAAAATTGTTCTATTGCCTGGATTACTCCTTGCCCCACTTCCCCAAGTATTTGTTATAACTTCAGAAAATGTTTGCTTTGTTGAAATTATTTCTTAATCAGACAAAATTCTATAATCTTAGAGTTTGGTTTTATCTCAGCTTCATCACTCCCCTAGGAACTTGTATAGTGCTAATATACATGATATACTCAACTTTTGTTCAAATTAAGTGAAAATAAATTATTAGATGGAAAATTCATTACAACAGATTGGTTTTCCCTCAACAGGAACCATAGTGAACATAGCACTGAATACTGAGTCAGAAATCCTAGATTTTGGTTTCAGCTCTATCCTTAAACATCTAAATAACCTTAGGTAAATCATGTAATGTCTCTAGATAGCAGTTTTGTTACAATAAAAGAATGCTAACTTATATAGTATTCTTGGGGGGAACAAATAAAATATCAGTGAAAACAGTGCTAAGTCTATGTAGTGCATTGATAACATTATCTCAAAGAAGCTAGGAATAGGAACCTGGGATAGCATATGGGCTTATAAAAAAGTTAATACAGAAGAATAATTCAAATAGCAAGATGTAATGATACATTGCCATAATCTTTGCTGCTAGGATAGAACAAGGCTGGTAGATTGTTTGAGCTCAGGTATTCTTTTTTTTTTTAATTTGGAAAATGTTATTTAATTAATTTTGAATATTTTTCCATGCTTACAAGATTCATGTTCTTTCCCTCCCATTCCCCCACCCCTCTCCCGTAGCTGACTTGCAATTCCACTGGGTTTTACATGTGTCATTGATCAAGACTTATATCCATATTAGTAATATTTGCATAGGATAATTGTTTAGTCTCTACATCCCCAATCATATCCCCATGAACCCATGTGATGAAACAATTGTTTTTCTTCTGTGTTTCTATGCCCACAGTTCTTCCTCTGAATGTGGATGGTGTTCTTTCTCATAAGTCCCTCAGAATTGTCCTGGATCATTGCACTGCTTGAGCTGCAATTCTGAGCTTCAATAAGGCTACTGCCTATCAGGTATCTCTATGATGGTCTCCTCAGAGATGGGGGTGGAGGGAGTATCTGGCTACTTAAAGAGAAGAGTACTGGGCCAGGTTGGAAAGCAAATATATCAATACTTCTCTGCTGATCAATTGTGAAATTGGGCCCATATTAGGCCTTCAGCTATCAATCAATTGCTTTTCCTTGCTATTCTCTTCTTTTTAGGATTTTTTGTGATACTACTCTATCCTAGTTCTCTTACCGATTATACCCCTTCATCTCAGTCTTCTCTGATAAGTCTTCATCCAGTACATATCATTAATGATTGATATTTCAAAACTCATGGGGCTTCTCTTCTCCCTCTATACTCTTTTATTTGGTGACCTTCTCAGGTCCTATGGATTCATTTAATTACTATATGCAAATGATCTTCACATCTATTTGTCCAGTCTTAGTCTTTGTCCTGAGCTCCATAATCATGTCTTGAACTGCTTGTGTGCATATTGAACTGGATGCCCTGTATCTATATTAAACTCAACATATCCAGAGCTGAATTTATTATCTTTCCCCCTAAAATCTCCTATTTTCTTATGTTTCCTATTGTTTTGGGGGCTGCCTACATCTTCCTAGTCACTTGTCCTTGACACCTAGTTGTCATCCTCAATTCTTCACTCTTTCAAAATGTAAGATTAAAAATTAATATCCAATAACTCCAATAATTATATTTTTAAAGATTTATTTTTTTAATCACTTGAAGTAGAGGAAAATGATAGGCTGGGCAAAGAGGGGTTTCCCAGACTGTTCAAGCAGGAGAGAATGCTAGAGGAAGAAGAGGGTGGAGTTACAGAAACTTATCTTCAAAACATAAGGATACAATGTGAGGACAAAAGAAAAGAAAAAGGATTCTGGGAGATGAAGTCCAGGGATAAAAAATTCTGTTTACACATCACACTTTATTAATACATTCTCATCTCTTCTACTTTTATAATATATCTCTATGTGCTTCCTCTCTCCTCTAAAATAACCACCAGTGTGGTGCAAACTGTCATCATGCCATTACTGGACTATTACAATAGCCTATTGATTTGTCTCCTTGACTCAATTCTCTCCCCACTTCATATTATGCTCTACTCAGTCAACAAAGTGATATTCCTTAATTACAGGTTTGACCATATCATGCCCCCAAATCCTCACCCATTTAATAAACTCCAGTGACTCTTTCCCTCTAGGATTAAATTCAAATGTTTTTCTTTTGTCATTCAGAGCTCTTTATAACTTGACATCCTCTTAAATTGCTAGGTCTTTTTTTTTTTATACTTTACTCACTCTCATGTATTCTGTTTTTCAGTGCCATTTGACTCTTTTGCTCTTCCTTGTATAAGATGCTCCATCTCTCAAGTTCTGTCCCCTATACCTGTAATTTACCCTCCCTTAATTTCCATCTCCTCTTTTCTCTGGATTTCTTCAAGTCTCAGTTAAAATATTATTTTCCACAAGAAATTTTGCTGATTGCACATCTCCTTTGCTGGTATTTCTTATCTCCCATTTATTCTGAATACAGTTTATATGAAGTTGTTTCATGTTATTCTCTCCTATGTATGAACTTCTAGAAAGCAGGGATTCTTTTTGTTTTCATATTCCCAATGCCTAACTGGTCCATATTAGGTGCTTAAGAAATAATGATTTGTTGATTGACTACTCTAACAATGACAGTAGAGCCATTATTTTTAAATTCCTGTGCTGCAAGAGGAAATAGAATTCACTCTAAAGAAACTGAAGATGGAAATATCAGCTACAAAATATGAACATACACAGAATTCCATTCTAGACAACGCAATTTTTTAGTTGCTGAGGGATACATTCTGAAAATATATGAAATGGAGAAAGACATCCACCAAAGACTTGGGGAACAAACAAACAAAAATAATAGATGTTACTAGTGAAAAAGGAAATCAGAAAATAACCCATATATTCTTTTAATAATCATTTCACAAACTCCTACAGTATTTTTCATGATGGCAAGAGGAAATATGTATACATTTGCAATTAATATTTTATCACAGAAAATGACATGCTTTAGAAAGGTATCCTGAATCATGGGTGGGCATAAGAAATTAAGTGGGAATTGTGGAGAAGTTTTATGGAAGATGCAGACTACATATGAAGGCCAGCAGATGACAGAAAAGGTTTAGAAACTAAGATATGCGTATAGTATTCTTTGGTATAAACATATTTTATCTTTTAATACTATAAATATACAAAATTTCTTTTTTAAAGTTAGAATAAGTAAAAAGTTCAAGTTTGTAAAAAGAATGCCAAAGCCAGAAGATAACATACAAAGGCAAGAAATGTTAACATTGACCTACATATAGCTATGACCAAGTACTTAAACACATTTTAACAATAAAGTACTGTAAAAACTCAATAAAAGAAAAAAATTCATACTTTTCTGAAATGAATAGAGACAATTTTTTTTGGCAAGGATTTTCCTGATTACCTACCCCTTCTGACACAGAAGAATTTATCTTATATTATTGTCTTTGTTTATTCATTTAAGTTGTGTCCAACCCTTTTAACCCTATTTGTGTTTGTTTTGTTTTGTTTTTGGCAAGGATCCTGGAGTGGTTTGTCATTTCTTTCTCTAGCTGATTTTACAAATGAGGAGTTGAGGTAAACAGTGTTAAGTGACTTGCCTACCCATGGTCACACATTTAATAAATCTATGAGGCCAGATTTGAACTCAAGAAGAATCTTTGTAATTCCAATTTCAAGACTCTGTTATTGGGCCACCTGACTGACCGCCCATGTACATTCATATAGATCACTTTTGATTTTGACATCACAATCAAATCTACATGTATCCTTTGTAACAAAGAAGAACAAATTAAAAAATCAATAACACAACCAGGTATTCTACACCTCATACTCCTCAATCTTTGCAAGGAAAGGAGAGAGGAATATTTTTTTTTATCCCTTCTTTTTAGCCAAAGTTGGGCATACAAATTATAGTATTCAGTTTTGTTTTAGAATCTTTTCCATTACATCACTATAGTAATACTATAGTATAGAAGATGCCATAGTCTATACATTATTTTCTTGATTCTGTTTAATTCACATAAATATATCATACAACTTTTCCCATTCCTTGGACTTTATACTATGTGTAGTTTATTATAGCATGATAATATTTCATTATATTCATATGTTGAAATGTAGCAATCCCTCTGGTATGTCAACTCTGATCTTGTACTGGAGGGGAAATCCTTTATAGTGATAGAATCCACTAGCCTTCATGTGAAGCAAAAAATAAAAAAGAAAGAAAGAAAGAAAGAAAAAGAAAAGGAAAGTTGAAGGCCAGAAATAAGTGATCTAAAAGTACAATTTCTTGTGTATTTATTATGTTTGACTAATCAAAGACTTAAGGAGGATTTTTTTAACATGAGAGATTAGAATAGAGATTGTTTCATTGACAAAGAAGATTTGTATATGTTCCTTTTTTCAGTAATGATCCAGCTGATGCACACCCAGATGTTATGTTGAATGAGGCTACAGGTCGATTAAATTTTACTACATCTCTTACTATGTTTGTTGAGAAGTTAAATGGAACAGATCCAGAAGATTTGAATCAATATGCTTTTGCTTTCTTTGATGAAGAAACAACAGGCATCATTCATATAGATTACCTGAGAGAGCTACTGACAAAATGGCACCTGGTTTACAGATGAAGGAATGGGTGAGATGTCTAGAAAAATATTCATTGGCAAAAAAGGGAAATTTCAGTTATATTGAATTCACACAGGTTCTTAAACATGGAGCAAAATATCAAGATGACCAA